>NW_027446591.1:0-51507 GCF_038048845.1 Mixophyes fleayi | reverse complement strand
TCCACAATTATCAACTTTCTAAGTCTTTCTGAGCAGGAGAAACCGCAAAATATAGTCATTTCTTCATTGCCGTCCAAAAACAACGCTTTTTTACACTCCTGTCTCCCTTTCTCCTGGAAACAATGACTTACATCAATCCTTTTACATAATTCTTGTTTCTCCTGACATTTCTAACATTGCCCACAATTATCAACTTTCTAAGTCTTTTTGAGCAGGAGAAATCGCAGAACATAGTCATTTCTTCATTGCAGTCCAAAAACAACGCTTTTTTACACTCCTGTCTCCATTTCTCTTGGAAACAATGACTTACATCAATCCTTTTACATAATTCTTGTTTCTCCTGACATTTCTAACATTGCCCACAATTATCAACTTTCTAAGTCTTTCTGAGCAGGAGAAACCGCAAAATATAGTCATTTCTTCATTGCCGTCCAAAAACAACGCTTTTTTACACTCCTGTCTCCCTTTCTCCTGGAAACAATGACTTACATCAATCCTTTTACATAATTCTTGTTTCTCATGACATTTCTAACATTGCCCACATTTATCAACTTTCTAAGTCTTTCTGAGCAGGAGAAATCGCAAAATATAGTAATTTCTTTATTGCCGTCCAAAAACAACGCTTTTTTACACAGGAGTGTAAAAAAGCGTTTCCAGGAGTCGCTTTTTTACACTCCTGTCTCCCCTTCTCCTGGAAACAATGACTTACATCAATCCTTTTACATAATTCTTGTTTCTCATGACATTTCTAACATTGCCCACAATTATCAACTTTCTAAGTCTTTCTGAGCAGGAGAAACCGCAAAATATAGTCATTTCTTCATTGCCGTCCAAAAACAACGCTTTTTTACACTCCTGTCTCCCTTTCTATTGGAAACAATGACTTACATCAATCCTTTTGCATAATTCTTGTTTCTCATGACATTTCTAACATTGCCCACAATTATCAACTTTCTAAGTCTTTCTGAGCAGGAGAAATCGCAAAACATAGTCATTTCTTCATTGCCGTCCAAAAACAACACTTTTTTACACTCCTGTCTCCCTTTCTCCTGGAAACAATGACTTACATCAATCCTTTTACATAATTCTTGTTTCTCATGACATTTCTAACATTGCCCACAATTATCAACTTTCTAAGTCTTTCTGAGCAAGAGAAATCGCAAAACATAGTCATTTCTTCATTGCCGTCCAAAAACAATGCTTTTTTACACTCCAATCTCCCTTTCTCATGGAAACAATGACTTACATAAATCCTTTTACATAATTCTTGTTTCTCCTGACATTTCTAACATTGCCCACAATTATCAACTTTCTAAGTCTTTTTGAGCAGGAGAAATCGCAGAACATAGTCATTTCTTCATTGCAGTCCAAAAACAACGCTTTTTTACACTCCTGTCTCCATTTCTCTTGGAAACAATGACTTACATCAATCCTTTTACATAATTCTTGTTTCTCCTGACATTTCTAACATTGCCCACAATTATCAACTTTCTAAGTCTTTCTGAGCAGGAGAAACCGCAAAATATAGTCATTTCTTCATTGCCGTCCAAAAACAACGCTTTTTTACACTCCTGTCTCCCTTTCTCCTGGAAACAATGACTTACATCAATCCTTTTACATAATTCTTGTTTCTCATGACATTTCTAACATTGCCCACATTTATCAACTTTCTAAGTCTTTCTGAGCAGGAGAAATCGCAAAATATAGTAATTTCTTTATTGCCGTCCAAAAACAACGCTTTTTTACACAGGAGTGTAAAAAAGCGTTTCCAGGAGTCGCTTTTTTACACTCCTGTCTCCCCTTCTCCTGGAAACAATGACTTACATCAATCCTTTTACATAATTCTTGTTTCTCATGACATTTCTAACATTGCCCACAATTATCAACTTTCTAAGTCTTTCTGAGCAGGAGAAACCGCAAAATATAGTCATTTCTTCATTGCCGTCCAAAAACAATGCTTTTTTACACTCCTGTCTCCCTTTCTATTGGAAACAATGACTTACATCAATCCTTTTGCATAATTCTTGTTTCTCATGACATTTCTAACATTGCCCACAATTATCAACTTTCTAAGTCTTTCTGAGCAGGAGAAATCGCAAAACATAGTCATTTCTTCATTGCCGTCCAAAAACAACACTTTTTTACACTCCTGTCTCCCTTTCTCTTGGAAACAATGACTTACATCAATCCTTTTACATAATTCTTGTTTCTCATGACATTTCTAACATTGCCCACAAA
Organism: Mixophyes fleayi; assembly: GCF_038048845.1. NCBI lineage: Eukaryota > Metazoa > Chordata > Amphibia > Anura > Limnodynastidae > Mixophyes > Mixophyes fleayi. The sequence goes on along the minus strand of NW_027446591.1, from coordinate 49,269 downwards.
TATCAACTTTCTAAGTCTTTCTGAGCAGGAGAAATCGCAAAACATAGTCATTTCTTCATTGCAGTCCAAAAACAACGCTTTTTTACACTCCAGTCTCCCTTTCTCTTGGAAACAATGACTTACATCAATCCTTTTACATAATTCTTGTTTCTCATGACATTTCTAACATTGTCCACAATTATCAACTTTCTAAGTCTTTCTGAGCAGGAGAAATCGCAAAACATAGTCATTTCTTCATTGCAGTCCAAAAACAACGCTTTTTTAAACTCCAGTCTCCCTTTCTCTTGGAAACAATGACTTACATCAATCCTTTTACATAATTCTTGTTTCTCCTGACATTTCTAACATTGCCCACAATTATCAACTTTCTAAGTCTTTCTGAGCAGGAGAAATCACAAAATATAGTCATTTCTTCATTGCCGTCCAAAAGCAACGCTTTTTTACACTCCTGTCTCCCTTTCTCCTGGAAACTATGACTTACATCAATCCTTTTACATAATTCTTGTTTCTCATGACATTTCTAACATTGCCCACAATTATCAACTTTCTAAGTCTTTCTGAGCAAAAGAAATCGCAAACAGTCATTTATTCATTGCCGTCCAAAAACAATGCTTTTTTACACTCCAGTCTCCCTTTCTCTTGGAAACAATGACTTACATCAATCCTTTTACATAATTCTTGTTTCTCATGACATTTCTAACATTGCCCACAATTATCAACTTTCTAAGTCTTTTTGAGCAGGAGAAATCGCAGAACATAGTCATTTCTTCATTGCAGTCCAAAAAAAACGCTTTTTTACGCTCCTGTCTCCATTTCTCTTGGAAACAATGACTTACATCAATCCTTTTACATAATTCTTGTTTCTCCTGACATTTCTAACATTGCCACAATTATCAACTTTCTAAGTCTTTCTGAGCAGGAGAAACCGCAAAATATAGTCATTTCTTCATTGCCGTCCAAAAACAACGCTTTTTTACACTCCTGTCTCCCTTTCTCCTGGAAACAATGACTTACATCAATCCTTTTACATAATTCTTGTTTCTCATGACATTTCTAACATTGCCCACAATTATCAACTTTCTAAGTCTTTCTGAGCAGGAGAAATCGCAAAACATAGTCATTTCTTCATTGCCGTCCAAAAACAACACTTTTTTACACTCCTGTCTCCCTTTCTCTTGGAAACAATGACTTACATCAATACTTTTACATAATTCTTGTTTCTCCTGACATTTCTAACATTGCCCACAATTATCAACTTTCTAAGTCTTTTTGAGCAGGAGAAATCGCAGAACATAGTCATTTCTTCATTGCAGTCCAAAAACAACGCTTTTTTACACTCCTGTCTCCATTTCTCTTGGAAACAATGACTTACATCAATCCTTTTACATAATTCTTGTTTCTCCTGACATTTCTAACATTGCCCACAATTATCAACTTTCTAAGTCTTTCTGAGCAGGAGAAATCGCAAAATATAGTAATTTCTTCATTGCCGTCCAAAAACAACGCTTTTTTACACTCCTGTCTCCCCTTCTCCTGGAAACAATGACTTACATCAATCCTTTTACATAATTCTTGTTTCTCATGACATTTCTAACATTGCCCACAATTATGAACTTTCTAAGTCTTTCTGAGCAAGAGAAATCGCAAAACAGTCATTTATTCATTGCCGTCCAAAAACAATGCTTTTTTACACTCCAGTCTCCCTTTCTCTTGGAAACAATGACTTACATCAATCCTTTTACATAATTCTTGTTTCTCCTGACATTTCTAACATTGCCCACAATTATCAACTTTCTAAGTCTTTTTGAGCAGGAGAAATCGCAGAACATAGTCATTTCTTCATTGCAGTCCAAAAACAACGCTTTTTTACACTCCTGTCTCCATTTCTCTTGGAAACAATGACTTACATCAATCCTTTTACATAATTCTTGTTTCTCCTGACATTTCTAACATGGCCCACAATTATCAACTTTCTAAGTCTTTCTGAGCAGGAGAAACTGCAAAATATAGTCATTTCTTCATTGCAGTCCAAAAACAACGCTTTTTTACACTCCTGTCTCCATTTCTCTTGGAAACAATGACTTACATCAATCCTTTTACATAATTCTTGTTTCTCCTGACATTTCTAACATTGCCCACAATTATCAACTTTCTAAGTCTTTCTGAGCAGGAGAAACCGCAAAATATAGTCATTTCTTCATTGCCGTCCAAAAACAACGCTTTTTTACACTCCTGTCTCCCTTTCTCCTGGAAACAATGACTTACATCAATCCTTTTACATAATTCTTGTTTCTCATGACATTTCTAACATTGCCCACAATTATCAACTTTCTAAGTCTTTCTGAGCAGGAGAAATCGCAAAATATAGTAATTTCTTCATTGCCGTCCAAAAACAACGCTTTTTTACACTCCTGTCTCCCCTTCTCCTGGAAACAATGACTTACATCAATCCTTTTACATAATTCTTGTTTCTCATGACATTTCTAACATTGCCCACAATTATCAACTTTCTAAGTCTTTCTGAGCAAGAGAAACCGCAAAATATAGTCATTTCTTCATTGCCGTCCAAAAACAACGCTTTTTTACACTCCTGTCTCCCTTTCTCCTGGAAACAATGACTTACATCAATCCTTTTACATAATTCTTGTTTCTCATGACATTTCTAACATTGCCCACAATTATCAACTTTCTAAGTCTTTCTGAGCAGGAGAAATCGCAAAATATAGTAATTTCTTCATTGCCGTCCAAAAACAACGCTTTTTTACACTCCTGTCTCCCCTTCTCCTGGAAACAATGACTTACATCAATCCTTTTACATAATTCTTGTTTCTCATGACATTTCTAACATTGCCCACAAATATCAACTTTCTAAGTCTTTCTGAGCAGGAGAATCGCAAAACATAGTCATTTCTTCATTGCAGTCCAAAAACAACGCTTTTTTACACTCCAGTCTCCCTTTCTCTTGGAAACAATGACTTACATCAATCCTTTTACATAATTCTTGTTTCTCATGACATTTCTAACATTGTCCACAATTATCAACTTTCTAAGTCTTTCTGAGCAGGAGAAATCGCAAAACATAGTCATTTCTTCATTGCAGTCCAAAAACAACGCTTTTTTACACTCCTGTCTCCCTTTCTCTTGGAAACAATGACTTACATCAATCCTTTTACATAATTCTTGTTTCTCATGACATTTCTAACATTGTCCACAATTATCAACTTTCTAAGTCTTTCTGAGCAGGAGAAATCGCAAAACATAGTCATTTCTTCATTGCAGTCCAAAAACAACGCTTTTTTAAACTCCAGTCTCCCTTTCTCTTGGAAACAATGACTTACATCAATCCTTTTACATAATTCTTGTTTCTCCTGACATTTCTAACATTGCCCACAATTATCAACTTTCTAAGTCTTTCTGAGCAGGAGAAATCGCAAAATATAGTCATTTCTTCATTGCCGTCCAAAAACAACGCTTTTTTACACTCCTGTCTCCCTTTCTCCTGGAAACAATGACTTACATCAATCATTTTACATAATTCTTGTTTCTCATGACATTTCTAACATTGCCCACAATTATCAACTTTCTAAGTCTTTCTGAGCAAGAGAAATCGCAAAACAGTCATTTATTCATTGCCGTCCAAAAACAATGCTTTTTTACACTCCAGTCTCCCTTTCTCTTGGAAACAATGACTTACATCAATCCTTTTACATAATTCTTGTTTCTCACATGACATTTCTAACATTGTCCACAATTATCAACTTTCTAAGTCTTTCTGAGCAGGAGAAATCGCAAAACATAGTCATTTCTTCATTGCAGTCCAAAAACAACGCTTTTTTACACTCCAGTCTCCCTTTCTCTTGGAAACAATGACTTACATCAATCCTTTTACATAATTCTTGTTTCTCCTGACATTTCTAACATTGCCCACAATTATCAACTTTCTAAGTCTTTCTGAGCAGGAGAAACCGCAAAATATAGTCATTTCTTCATTGCCGTCCAAAAACAACGCTTTTTTACACTCCTGTCTCCCTTTCTCCTGGAAACAATGACTTACATCAATCCTTTTACATAATTCTTGTTTCTCATGACATTTCTAACATTGCCCACAATTATAAACTTTCTAAGTCTTTCTGAGCAGGAGAAATCGCAAAACATAGTCATTTCTTCATTGCCGTCCAAAAACAACACTTTTTTACACTCCTGTCTCCCTTTCTCTTGGAAACAATGACTTACATCAATACTTTTACATAATTCTTGTTTCTCCTGACATTTCTAACATTGCCCACAATTATCAACTTTCTAAGTCTTTTTGAGCAGGAGAAATCGCAGAACATAGTCATTTCTTCATTGCAGTCCAAAAACAACGCTTTTTTACACTCCTGTCTCCATTTCTCTTGGAAACAATGACTTACATCAATCCTTTTACATAATTCTTGTTTCTCCTGACATTTCTAACATTGCCCACAATTATCAACTTTCTAAGTCTTTCTGAGCAGGAGAAACCGCAAAATATAGTCATTTCTTCATTGCCATCCAAAAACAACGCTTTTTTACACTCCTGTCTCCCTTTCTCCTGGAAACAATGACTTACATCAATCCTTTTACATAATTCTTGTTTCTCATGACATTTCTAACATTGCCCACATTTATCAACTTTCTAAGTCTTTCTGAGCAGGAGAAATCGCAAAATATAGTAATTTCTTTATTGCCGTCCAAAAACAACGCTTTTTTACACAGGAGTGTAAAAAAGCGTTTCCAGGAGTCGCTTTTTTACACTCCTGTCTCCCCTTCTCCTGGAAACAATGACTTACATCAATCCTTTTACATAATTCTTGTTTCTCATGACATTTCTAACATTGCCCACAATTATCAACTTTCTAAGTCTTTCTGAGCAGGAGAAACCGCAAAATATAGTCATTTCTTCATTGCCGTCCAAAAACAACGCTTTTTTACACTCCTGTCTCCCTTTCTATTGGAAACAATGACTTACATCAATCCTTTTGCATAATTCTTGTTTCTCATGACATTTCTAACATTGCCCACAATTATCAACTTTCTAAGTCTTTCTGAGCAGGAGAAATCGCAAAACATAGTCATTTCTTCATTGCCGTCCAAAAACAACACTTTTTTACACTCCTGTCTCCCTTTCTCTTGGAAACAATGACTTACATCAATACTTTTACATAATTCTTGTTTCTCCTGACATTTCTAACATTGCCCACAATTATAGACTTTCTAAGTCTTTTTGAGCAGGAGAAATCGCAGAACATAGTCATTTCTTCATTGCAGTCCAAAAACAACGCTTTTTTACACTCCTGTCTCCATTTCTCTTGGAAACAATGACTTACATCAATCCTTTTACATAATTCTTGTTTCTCCTGACATTTCTAACATTGCCCACAATTATCAACTTTCTAAGTCTTTCTGAGCAGGAGTAACCGCAAAATATAGTCATTTCTTCATTGCCGTCCAAAAACAACGCTTTTTTACACTCCTGTCTCCCTTTCTCCTGGAAACAATGACTTACATCAATCCTTTTACATAATTCTTGTTTCTCATGACATTTCTAACATTGCCCACAATTATCAACTTTCTAAGTCTTTCTGAGCAGGAGAAATCGCAAAATATAGTAATTTCTTCATTGCCGTCCAAAAACAACGCTTTTTTACACTCCTGTCTCCCCTTCTCCTGGAAACAATGACTTACATCAATCCTTTTACATAATTCTTGTTTCTCATGACATTTCTAACATTGCCCACAAATATCAACTTTCTAAGTCTTTCTGAGCAGGAGAAATCGCAAAACATAGTCATTTCTTCATTGCAGTCCAAAAACAACGCTTTTTTACACTCCAGTCTCCCTTTCTCTTGGAAACAATGACTTACATCAATCCTTTTACATAATTCTTGTTTCTCATGACATTTCTAACATTGTCCACAATTATCAACTTTCTAAGTCTTTCTGAGCAGGAGAAATCGCAAAACATAGTCATTTCTTCATTGCAGTCCAAAAACAACGCTTTTTTAAACTCCAGTCTCCCTTTCTCTTGGAAACAATGACTTACATCAATCCTTTTACATAATTCTTGTTTCTCCTGACATTTCTAACATTGCCCACAATTATCAACTTTCTAAGTCTTTCTGAGCAGGAGAAATCGCAAAATATAGTCATTTCTTCATTGCCGTCCAAAAACAACGCTTTTTTACACTCCTGTCTCCCTTTCTCCTGGAAACAATGACTTACATCAATCCTTTTACATAATTCTTGTTTCTCATGACATTTCTAACATTGCCCACAATTATCAACTTTCTAAGTCTTTCTGAGCAAGAGAAATCGCAAAACAGTCATTTATTCATTGCCGTCCAAAAACAATGCTTTTTTACACTCCAGTCTCCCTTTCTCTTGGAAACAATGACTTACATCAATCCTTTTACATAATTCTTGTTTCTCATGACATTTCTAACATTGCCCACAATTATCAACTTTCTAAGTCTTTTTGAGCAGGAGAAATCGCAGAACATAGTCATTTCTTCATTGCAGTCCAAAAAAAACGCTTTTTTACACTCCTGTCTCCATTTCTCTTGGAAACAATGACTTACATCAATCCTTTTACATAATTCTTGTTTTCCTGACATTTCTAACATTGCCCACAATTATCAACTTTCTAAGTCTTTCTGAGCAGGAGAAACCGCAAAATATAGTCATTTCTTCATTGCCGTCCAAAAACAACGCTTTTTTACACTCCTGTCTCCCTTTCTCCTGGAAACAATGACTTACATCAATCCTTTTACATAATTCTTGTTTCTCATGACATTTCTAACATTGCCCACAATTATCAACTTTCTAAGTCTTTCTGAGCAGGAGAAATCGCAAAACATAGTCATTTCTTCATTGCCGTCCAAAAACAACACTTTTTTACACTCCTGTCTCCCTTTCTCTTGGAAACAATGACTTACATCAATACTTTTACATAATTCTTGTTTCTCCTGACATTTCTAACATTGCCCACAATTATCAACTTTCTAAGTCTTTTTGAGCAGGAGAAATCGCAGAACATAGTCATTTCTTCATTGCAGTCCAAAAACAACGCTTTTTTACACTCCTGTCTCCATTTCTCTTGGAAACAATGACTTACATCAATCCTTTTACATAATTCTTGTTTCTCCTGACATTTCTAACATTGCCCACAATTATCAACTTTCTAAGTCTTTCTGAGCAGGAGAAACCGCAAAATATAGTCATTTCTTCATTGCCGTCCAAAAACAACGCTTTTTTACACTCCTGTCTCCCTTTCTCCTGGAAACAATGACTTACATCAATCCTTTTACATGATTCTTGTTTCTCATGACATTTCTAACATTGCCCACAATTATCAACTTTCTAAGTCTTTCTGAGCAGGAGAAATCGCAAAATATAGTAATTTCTTCATTGCCGTCCAAAAACAACGCTTTTTTACACTCCTGTCTCCCCTTCTCCTGGAAACAATGACTTACATCAATCCTTTTACATAATTCTTGTTTCTCATGACATTTCTAACATTGCCCACAATTATGAACTTTCTAAGTCTTTCTGAGCAAGAGAAATCGCAAAACAGTCATTTATTCATTGCCGTCCAAAAACAATGCTTTTTTACACTCCAGTCTCCCTTTCTCTTGGAAACAATGACTTACATCAATCCTTTTACATAATTCTTGTTTCTCCTGACATTTCTAACATTGCCCACAATTATCAACTTTCTAAGTCTTTTGAGCAGGAGAAATCGCAGAACATAGTCATTTCTTTATTGCAGTCCAAAAACAACGCTTTTTTACACTCCTGTCTCCATTTCTCTTGGAAACAATGACTTACATCAATCCTTTTACATAATTCTTGTTTCTCCTGACATTTCTAACATTGCCCACAATTATCAACTTTCTAAGTCTTTCTGAGCAGGAGAAACCGCAAAATATAGTCATTTCTTCATTGCAGTTAAAAAACAACGCTTTTTTACACTCCTGTCTCCATTTCTCTTGGAAACAATGACTTACATCAATCCCTTTACATAATTCTTGTTTCTCCTGACATTTCTAACATTGCCCACAATTATCAACTTTCTAAGTCTTTCTGAGCAGGAGAAACCGCAAAATATAGTCATTTCTTCATTGCCGTCCAAAAACAACGCTTTTTTACACTCCTGTCTCCCCTTCTCCTGGAAACAATGACTTACATCAATCCTTTTACATAATTCTTGTTTCTCATGACATTTCTAACATTGCCCACAAATATCAACTTTCTAAGTCTTTCTGAGCAGGAGAAATCGCAAAACATAGTCATTTCTTCATTGCAGTCCAAAAACAACGCTTTTTTACACTCCTGTCTCCCTTTCTCCTGGAAACAATGACTTACATCAATACTTTTACATAATTCTTGTTTCTCCTGACATTTCTAACATTGCCCACAATTATAGACTTTCTAAGTCTTTTTGAGCAGGAGAAATCGCAGAACATAGTCATTTCTTCATTGCAGTCCAAAAACAACGCTTTTTTACACTCCTGTCTCCATTTCTCTTGGAAACAATGACTTACATCAATCCTTTTACATAATTCTTGTTTCTCCTGACATTTCTAACATTGCCCACAATTATCAACTTTCTAAGTCTTTCTGAGCAGGAGTAACCGCAAAATATAGTCATTTCTTCATTGCCGTCCAAAAACAACGCTTTTTTACACTCCTGTCTCCCTTTCTCCTGGAAACAATGACTTACATCAATCCTTTTACATAATTCTTGTTTCTCATGACATTTCTAACATTGCCCACAATTATCAACTTTCTAAGTCTTTCTGAGCAGGAGAAATCGCAAAATATAGTAATTTCTTCATTGCCGTCCAAAAACAACGCTTTTTTACACTCCTGTCTCCCCTTCTCCTGGAAACAATGACTTACATCAATCCTTTTACATAATTCTTGTTTCTCATGACATTTCTAACATTGCCCACAAATATCAACTTTCTAAGTCTTTCTGAGCAGGAGAAATCGCAAAACATAGTCATTTCTTCATTGCAGTCCAAAAACAACGCTTTTTTACACTCCAGTCTCCCTTTCTCTTGGAAACAATGACTTACATCAATCCTTTTACATAATTCTTGTTTCTCATGACATTTCTAACATTGTCCACAATTATCAACTTTCTAAGTCTTTCTGAGCAGGAGAAATCGCAAAACATAGTCATTTCTTCATTGCAGTCCAAAAACAACGCTTTTTTAAACTCCAGTCTTCCTTTCTCTTGGAAACAATGACTTACATCAATCCTTTTACATAATTCTTGTTTCTCCTGACATTTCTAACATTGCCCACAATTATCAACTTTCTAAGTCTTTCTGAGCAGGAGAAATCGCAAAATATAGTCATTTCTTCATTGCCGTTCAAAAACAACGCTTTTTTACACTCCTGTCTCCCTTTCTCCTGGAAACAATGACTTACATCAATCCTTTTACATAATTCTTGTTTCTCATGACATTTCTAACATTGCCCACAATTATCAACTTTCTAAGTCTTTCTGAGCAAGAGAAATCGCAAAACAGTCATTTATTCATTGCCGTCCAAAAACAATGCTTTTTTACACTCCAGTCTCCCTTTCTCTTGGAAACAATGACTTACATCAATCCTTTTACATAATTCTTGTTTCTCATGACATTTCTAACATTGCCCACAATTATCAACTTTCTAAGTCTTTTTGAGCAGGAGAAATCGCAGAACATAGTCATTTCTTCATTGCAGTCCAAAAAAAACGCTTTTTTACACTCCTGTCTTTATTTCTCTTGGAAACAATGACTTACATCAATCCTTTTACATAATTCTTGTTTTCCTGACATTTCTAACATTGCCCACAATTATCAACTTTCTAAGTCTTTCTGAGCAGGAGAAACCGCAAAATATAGTCATTTCTTCATTGCCGTCCAAAAACAACGCTTTTTTACACTCCTGTCTCCCTTTCTCCTGGAAACAATGACTTACATCAATCCTTTTACATAATTCTTGTTTCTCATGACATTTCTAACATTGCCCACAATTATCAACTTTCTAAGTCTTTCTGAGCAGGAGAAATCGCAAAACATAGTCATTTCTTCATTGCCGTCCAAAAACAACACTTTTTTACACTCCTGTCTCCCTTTCTCTTGGAAACAATGACTTACATCAATACTTTTACATAATTCTTGTTTCTCCTGACATTTCTAACATTGCCCACAATTATCAACTTTCTAAGTCTTTTTGAGCAGGAGAAATCGCAGAACATAGTCATTTCTTCATTGCAGTCCAAAAACAACGCTTTTTTACACTCCTGTCTCCATTTCTCTTGGAAACAATGACTTACATCAATCCTTTTACATAATTCTTGTTTCTCCTGACATTTCTAACATTGCCCACAATTATCAACTTTCTAAGTCTTTCTGAGCAGGAGAAACCGCAAAATATAGTCATTTCTTCATTGCCGTCCAAAAACAACGCTTTTTTACACTCCTGTCTCCCTTTCTCCTGGAAACAATGACTTACATCAATCCTTTTACATAATTCTTGTTTCTCATGACATTTCTAACATTGCCCACAATTATCAACTTTCTAAGTCTTTCTGAGCAGGAGAAATCGCAAAATATAGTAATTTCTTCATTGCCGTCCAAAAACAACGCTTTTTTACACTCCTGTCTCCCCTTCTCCTGGAAACAATGACTTACATCAATCCTTTTACATAATTCTTGTTTCTCATGACATTTCTAACATTGCCCACAATTATCAACTTTCTAAGTCTTTTTGAGCAGGAGAAATCGCAGAACATAGTCATTTCTTCATTGCAGTCCAAAAAAAACGCTTTTTTACACTCCTGTCTCCATTTCTCTTGGAAACAATGACTTACATCAATCCTTTTACATAGTTCTTGTTTTCCTGACATTTCTAACATTGCCCACAATTATCAACTTTCTAAGTCTTTCTGAGCAGGAGAAACCGCAAAATATAGTCATTTCTTCATTGCCGTCCAAAAACAACGCTTTTTTACACTCCTGTCTCCCTTTCTCCTGGAAACAATGACTTACATCAATCCTTTTACATAATTCTTGTTTCTCATGACATTTCTAACATTGCCCACAATTATCAACTTTCTAAGTCTTTCTGAGCAGGAGAAATCGCAAAACATAGTCATTTCTTCATTGCCGTCCAAAAACAACACTTTTTTACACTCCTGTCTCCCTTTCTCTTGGAAACAATGACTTACATCAATACTTTTACATAATTCTTGTTTCTCCTGACATTTCTAACATTGCCCACAATTATCAACTTTCTAAGTCTTTTTGAGCAGGAGAAATCGCAGAACATAGTCATTTCTTCATTGCAGTCCAAAAACAACGCTTTTTTACACTCCTGTCTCCATTTCTCTTGGAAACAATGACTTACATCAATCCTTTTACATAATTCTTGTTTCTCCTGACATTTCTAACATTGCCCACAATTATCAACTTTCTAAGTCTTTCTGAGCAGGAGAAACCGCAAAATATAGTCATTTCTTCATTGCAGTCCAAAAACAACGCTTTTTTACACTCCTGTCTCCATTTCTCTTGGAAACAATGACTTACATCAATCCTTTTACATAATTCTTGTTTCTCCTGACATTTCTAACATTGCCCACAATTATCAACTTTCTAAGTCTTTCTGAGCAGGAGAAACCGCAAAATATAGTCATTTCTTCATTGCCGTCCAAAAACAACGCTTTTTTACACTCCTGTCTCCCCTTCTCCTGGAAACAATGACTTACATCAATCCTTTTACATAATTCTTGTTTCTCATGACATTTCTAACATTGCCCACAAATATCAACTTTCTAAGTCTTTCTGAGCAGGAGAAATCGCAAAACATAGTCATTTCTTCATTGCAGTCCAAAAACAACGCTTTTTTACACTCCAGTCTCCCTTTCTCTTGGAAACAATGACTTACATCAATCCTTTTACATAATTCTTGTTTCTCATGACATTTCTAACATTGTCCACAATTATCAACTTTCTAAGTCTTTCTGAGCAGGAGAAATCGCAAAACATAGTCATTTCTTCATTGCAGTCCAAAAACAACGCTTTTTTACACTCCTGTCTCCATTTCTCTTGGAAACAATGACTTACATCAATCCTTTTACATAATTCTTGTTTCTCCTGACATTTCTAACATTGCCCACAATTATCAACTTTCTAAGTCTTTCTGAGCAGGAGAAACCGCAAAATATAGTCATTTCTTCATTGCCGTCCAAAAACAACGCTTTTTTACACTCCTGTCTCCCTTTCTCCTGGAAACAATGACTTACATCAATCCTTTTACATAATTCTTGTTTCTCATGACATTTCTAACATTGCCCACAATTATCAACTTTCTAAGTCTTTCTGAGCAGGAGAAATCGCAAAACATAGTCATTTCTTCATTGCCGTCCAAAAACAACACTTTTTTACACTCCTGTCTCCCTTTCTCTTGGAAACAATGACTTACATCAATACTTTTACATAATTCTTGTTTCTCCTGACATTTCTAACATTGCCCACAATTATCAACTTTCTAAGTCTTTCTGAGCAGGAGAAACCGCAAAATATAGTCATTTCTTCATTGCCGTCCAAAAACAACGCTTTTTTACACTCCTGTCTCCCTTTCTCCTGGAAACAATGACTTACATCAATCCTTTTACATAATTCTTGTTTCTCATGACATTTCTAACATTTCCCACAATTATCAACTTTCTAAGTCTTTCTGAGCAGGAGAAATCGCAAAACATAGTCATTTCTTCATTGCCGTCCAAAAACAACACTTTTTTTACACTCCTGTCTCCCTTTCTCTTGGAAACAATGACTTACATCAATACTTTTACATAATTCTTGTTTCTCCTGACATTTCTAACATTGCCCACAATTATCAACTTTCTAAGTCTTTTTGAGCAGGAGAAATCGCAGAACAGAGTCATTTCTTCATTGCAGTCCAAAAACAACGCTTTTTACACTCCTGTCTCCCTTTCTCTTGGAAACAATGACTTACATCAATCCTTTTACATAATTCTTGTTTCTCCTGACATTTCTAACATTGCCCACAATTATCAACTTTCTAAGTCTTTCTGAGCAGGAGAAACCGCAAAATATAGTCATTTCTTCATTGCCGTCCAAAAACAACGCTTTTTTACACTCCTGTCTCCCTTTCTCCTGGAAACAATGACTTACATCAATCCTTTTACATAATTCTTGTTTCTCATGACATTTCTAACATTGCCCACAATTATCAACTTTCTAAGTCTTTCTGAGCAGGAGAAATCGCAAAATATAGTAATTTCTTCATTGCCGTCCAAAAACAACGCTTTTTTACACTCCTGTCTCCCCTTCTCCTGGAAACAATGACTTACATCAATCCTTTTACATAATTCTTGTTTCTCATGACATTTCTAACATTGCCCACAATTATCAACTTTCTAAGTCTTTCTGAGCAAGAGAAATCGCAAAACAGTCATTTATTCATTGCCGTCCAAAAACAATGCTTTTTTACACTCCAGTCTCCCTTTCTCTTGGAAACAATGACTTACATCAATCCTTTTACATAATTCTTGTTTCTCCTGACATTTCTAACATTGCCCACAATTATCAACTTTCTAAGTCTTTTTGAGCAGGAGAAATCGCAGAACATAGTCATTTCTTCATTGCAGTCCAAAAACAACGCTTTTTTACACTCCTGTCTCCATTTCTCTTGGAAACAATGACTTACATCAATCCTTTTACATAATTCTTGTTTCTCCTGACATTTCTAACATTGCCCACAATTATCAACTTTCTAAGTCTTTCTGAGCAGGAGAAATCGCAAAACATAGTCATTTCTTCATTGCCGTCCAAAAACAACGCTTTTTTACACTCCTGTCTCCCTTTCTCTTGGAAACAATGACTTACATCAATACTTTTACATAATTCTTGTTTCTCCTGACATTTCTAACATTGCCCACAATTATCAACTTTCTAAGTCTTTTTGAGCAGGAGAAATCGCAGAACATAGTCATTTCTTCATTGCAGTCCAAAAACAACGCTTTTTTACACTCCTGTCTCCATTTCTCTTGGAAACAATGACTTACATCAATCCTTTTACATAATTCTTGTTTCTCCTGACATTTCTAACATTGCCCACAATTATCAACTTTCTAAGTCTTTCTGAGCAGGAGAAATCGCAAAATATAGTAATTTCTTCATTGCCGTCCAAAAACAACGCTTTTTTACACTCCTGTCTCCCCTTCTCCTGGAAACAATGACTTACATCAATCCTTTTACATAATTCTTGTTTCTCATGACATTTCTAACATTGCCCACAATTATCAACTTTCTAAGTCTTTCTGAGCAAGAGAAATCGCAAAACAGTCATTTATTCATTGCCGTCCAAAAACAATGCTTTTTTACACTCCAGTCTCCCTTTCTCTTGGAAACAATGACTTACATCAATCCTTTTACATAATTCTTGTTTCTCCTGACATTTCTAACATTGCCCACAATTATCAACTTTCTAAGTCTTTTTGAGCAGGAGAAATCGCAGAACATAGTCATTTCTTCATTGCAGTCCAAAAACAACGCTTTTTTACACTCCTGTCTCCATTTCTCCTGGAAACAATGACTTACATCAATCCTTTTACATAATTATTGTTTCTCATGACATTTCTAACATTGCCCACAATTATCAACTTTCTAAGTCTTTCTGAGCAGGAGAAATCGCAAAACATAGTCATTTCTTCATTGCCGTCCAAAAACAACACTTTTTTACACTCCTGTCTCCCTTTCTCTTGGAAACAATGACTTACATCAATACTTTTACATAATTCTTGTTTCTCCTGACATTTCTAACATTGCCCACAATTATCAACTTTCTAAGTCTTTCTGAGCCGGAGAAACCGCAAAATATAGTCATTTCTTCATTGCCGTCCAAAAACAACGCTTTTTTACACTCCTGTCTCCCCTTCTCCTGGAAACAATGACTTACATCAATCCTTTTACATAATTCTTGTTTCTCATGACATTTCTAACATTGCCCACAAATATCAACTTTCTAAGTCTTTCTGAGCAGGAGAAATCGCAAAACATAGTAATTTCTTCATTGCCGTCCAAAAACAACGCTTTTTTACACTCCTGTCTCCCTTTCTCCTGGAAACAATGACTTACATCAATCGTTTTACATAATTCTTGTTTCTCCTGACATTTCTAACATTGCCCACAATTATCAACTTTCTAAGTCTTTCTGAGCAGGAGAAACCGCAAAATATAGTCATTTCTTCATTGCCGTCCAAAAACAACGCTTTTTTACACTCCTGTCTCCCCTTCTCCTGGAAACAATGACTTACATCAATCCTTTTACATAATTCTTGTTTCTCATGACATTTCTAACATTGCCCACAATTATCAACTTTCTAAGTCTTTCTGAGCAAGAGAAATCGCAAAACAGTCATTTATTCATTGCCGTCCAAAAACAATGCTTTTTTACACTCCAGTCTCCCTTTCTCTTGGAAACAATGACTTACATCAATCCTTTTACATAATTCTTGTTTCTCCTGACATTTCTAACATTGCCCACAATTATCAACTTTCTAAGTCTTTCTGAGCAGGAGAAATCGCAAAACATAGTCATTTCTTCATTGCAGTCCAAAAACAATGCTTTTTTACACTCCTGTCTCCATTTCTCTTGGAAACAATGACTTACATCAATCCTTTTACATAATTCTTGTTTCTCATGACATTTCTAACATTGCCCACAATTATCAACTTTCTAAGTCTTTCTGAGCAGGAGAAATCGCAAAACATAGTCATTTCTTCATTGCTGTCCAAAAACAACGCTTTTTTACACTCCTGTCTCCCTTTCTCTTGGAAACAATGACTTACATCAATACTTTTACATAATTCTTGTTTCTCCTGACATTTCTAACATTGCCCACAATTATCAACTTTCTAAGTCTTTTTGAGCAGGAGAAATCGCAGAACATAGTCATTTCTTCATTGCAGTCCAAAAACAATGCTTTTTTACACTCCTGTCTCCATTTCTCTTGGAAACAATGACCTACAGCAATCCTTTTACATAATTCTTGTTTCTCCTGACATTTCTAACATTGCCCACAATTATCAACTTTCTAAGTCTTTCTGAGCAGGAGAAAACGCAAAATATAGTCATTTCTTCATTGCCGTCCAAAAACAACGCTTTTTTACACTCCTGTCTCCCTTTCTCCTGGAAACAATGACTTACATCAATCCTTTTACATAATTCTTGTTTCTCATGACATTTCTAACATTGCCCACAATTATCAACTTTCTAAGTCTTTCTGAGCAGGAGAAATCGCAAAATATAGTAATTTCTTCATTGCCGTCCAAAAACAACGCTTTTTTACACTCCTGTCTCCCCTTCTCCTGGAAACAATGACTTACATCAATCCTTTTACATAATTCTTGTTTCTCATGACATTTCTAACATTGCCCACAAATATCAACTTTCTAAGTCTTTCTGAGCAGGAGAAATCGCAAAACATAGTCATTTCTTCATTGCAGTCCAAAAACAACGCTTTTTTACACTCCAGTCTCCCTTTCTCTTGGAAACAATGACTTACATCAATCCTTTTACATAATTCTTGTTTCTCATGACATTTCTAACATTGTCCACAATTATCAACTTTCTAAGTCTTTCTGAGCAGGAGAAATCGCAAAACATAGTCATTTCTTCATTGCAGTCCAAAAACAACGCTTTTTTACACTCCAGTCTCCCTTTCTCTTGGAAACAATGACTTACATCAATCCTTTTACATAATTCTTGTTTCTCCTGACATTTCTAACATTGCCCACAATTATCAACTTTCTAAGTCTTTCTGAGCAGGAGAAATCGCAAAATATAGTCATTTCTTCATTGCCGTCCAAAAACAACGCTTTTTTACACTCCTGTCTCCCTTTCTCCTGGAAACAATGACTTACATCAATCCTTTTACATAATTCTTGTTTCTCATGACATTTCTAACATTGCCCACAATTATCAACTTTCTAAGTCTTTCTGAGCAAGAGAAATCGCAAAACAGTCATTTATTCATTGCCGTCCAAAAACAAT
This sequence comes from Mixophyes fleayi, assembly GCF_038048845.1. Lineage (NCBI taxonomy): Eukaryota > Metazoa > Chordata > Amphibia > Anura > Limnodynastidae > Mixophyes > Mixophyes fleayi. Next base: position 32,172 of record NW_027446591.1, on the reverse strand, counting down.
GCTTTTTTACACTCCAGTCTCCCTTTCTCTTGGAAACAATGACTTACATCAATCCTTTTACATAATTCTTGTTTCTCCTGACATTTCTAACATTGATCACAATTATCAACTTTCTAAGTCTTTTTGAGCAGGAGAAATCGCAGAACATAGTCATTTCTTCATTGCAGTCCAAAAACAACGCTTTTTTACACTCCTGTCTCCTTTTCTCTTGGAAACAATGACTTACATCAATCCTTTTACATAATTCTTGTTTCTCCTGACATTTCTAACATTGCCCACAATTATCAACTTTCTAAGTCTTTCTGAGCAGGAGAAACCGCAAAATATAGTCATTTCTTCATTGCCGTCCAAAAACAACGCTTTTTTACACTCCTTTCTCCCTTTCTCCTGGAAACAATGACTTACATCAATCCTTTTACATAATTCTTGTTTCTCATGACATTTCTAACATTGCCCACAATTATCAACTTTCTAAGTCTTTCTGAGCAGGAGAAATCGCAAAATATAGTCATTTCTTCATTGCCGTCCAAAAACAACACTTTTTTACACTCCTGTCTCCCTTTCTCTTGGAAACAATGACTTACATCAATACTTTTACATAATTCTTGTTTCTCATGACATTTCTAACATTGCCCACAATTATCAACTTTCTAAGTCTTTCTGAGCAGGAGAAATCGCAAAACATAGTCATTTCTTCATTGCCGTCCAAAAACAACACTTTTTTACACTCCTGTCTCCCTTTCTCTTGGAAACAATGACTTACATCAATACTTTTACATAATTCTTGTTTCTCCTGACATTTCTAACATTGCCCACAATTATCAACTTTCTAAGTCTTTCTGAGCAGGAGAAACCGCAAAATATAGTCATTTCTTCATTGCCGTCCAAAAACAACGCTTTTTTACACTCCTGTCTCCCTTTCTCCTGGAAACAATGACTTACATCAATCCTTTTACTTAATTCTTGTTTCTCATGACATTTCTAACATTTCCCACAATTATCAACTTTCTAAGTCTTTCTGAGCAGGAGAAATCGCAAAACATAGTCATTTCTTCATTGCCGTCCAAAAACAACACTTTTTTACACTCCTGTCTCCCTTTCTCTTGGAAACAATGACTTACATCAATACTTTTACATAATTCTTGTTTCTCCTGACATTTCTAACATTGCCCACAATTATCAACTTTCTAAGTCTTTTTGAGCAGGAGAAATCGCAGAACATAGTCATTTCTTCATTGCAGTCCAAAAACAACGCTTTTTACACTCCTGTCTCCCTTTCTCTTGGAAACAATGACTTACATCAATCCTTTTACATAATTCTTGTTTCTCCTGACATTTCTAACATTGCCCACAATTATCAACTTTCTAAGTCTTTCTGAGCAGGAGAAACCGCAAAATATAGTCATTTCTTCATTGCCGTCCAAAAACAACGCTTTTTTACACTCCTGTCTCCCTTTCTCCTGGAAACAATGACTTACATCAATCCTTTTACATAATTCTTGTTTCTCATGACATTTCTAACATTGCCCACAATTATCAACTTTCTAAGTCTTTCTGAGCAGGAGAAATCGCAAAATATAGTAATTTCTTCATTGCCGTCCAAAAACAACGCTTTTTTTACACTCCTGTCTCCCCTTCTCCTGGAAACAATGACTTACATCAATCCTTTTACATAATTCTTGTTTCTCATGACATTTCTAACATTGCCCACAATTATCAACTTTCTAAGTCTTTCTGAGCAAGAGAAATCGCAAAACAGTCATTTATTCATTGCCGTCCAAAAACAATGCTTTTTTACACTCCAGTCTCCCTTTCTCTTGGAAACAATGACTTACATCAATCCTTTTACATAATTCTTGTTTCTCCTGACATTTCTAACATTGCCCACAATTATCAACTTTCTAAGTCTTTTTGAGCAGGAGAAATCGCAGAACATAGTCATTTCTTCATTGCAGTCCAAAAACAACGCTTTTTTACACTCCTGTCTCCATTTCTCTTGGAAACAATGACTTACATCAATCCTTTTACATAATTCTTGTTTCTCCTGACATTTCTAACATTGCCCACAATTATCAACTTTCTAAGTCTTTCTGAGCAGGAGAAACCGCAAAATATAGTCATTTCTTCATTGCCGTCCAAAAACAACGTTTTTTTTACACTCCTGTCTCCCTTTCTCCTGGAAACAATGACTTACATCAATCCTTTTACATAATTCTTGTTTCTCATGACATTTCTAACATTGCCCACAATTATCAACTTTCTAAGTCTTTCTGAGCAGGAGAAATCGCAAAACATAGTCATTTCTTCATTGCCGTCCAAAAACAACACTTTTTTACACTCCTGTCTCTCTTTCTCTTGGAAACAATGACTTACATCAATACTTTTACATAATTCTTGTTTCTCCTGACATTTCTAACATTGCCCACAATTATCAACTTTCTAAGTCTTTTTGAGCAGGAGAAATCGCAGAACATAGTCATTTCTTCATTGCAGTCCAAAAACAACGCTTTTTTACACTCCTGTCTCCATTTATCTTGGAAACAATGACTTACATCAATCCTTTTACATAATTCTTGTTTCTCCTGACATTTCTAACATTGCCCACAATTATCAACTTTCTAAGTCTTTTTGAGCAGGAGAAATCGCAGAACATAGTCATTTCTTCATTGCCGTCCAAAAACAACACTTTTTTACACTCCTGTCTCCCTTTCTCTTGGAAACAATGACTTACATCAATCCTTTTACATAATTCTTGTTTCTCCTGACGTTTCTAACATTGCCCACAATTATCAACTTTCTAAGTCTTTCTGAGCAGGAGAAACCGCAAAATATAGTCATTTCTTCATTGCCGTCCAATAACGCTTTTTTACACTCCTGTCTCCCTTTCTCCTGGAAACAATGACTTACATCAATCCTTTTACATAATTCTTGTTTCTCATGACATTTCTAACATTGCCCACAATTATCAACTTTCTAAGTCTTTCTGAGCAGGAGAAATCGCAAAATATAGTAATTTCTTCATTGCCGTCCAAAAACAACGCTTTTTTACACTCCTGTCTCCCCTTCTCCTGGAAACAATGACTTACATCAATCCTTTTACATAATTCTTGTTTCTCATGACATTTCTAACATTGCCCACAAATATCAACTTTCTAAGTCTTTCTGAGCAGGAGAAATCGCAAAACATAGTCATTTCTTCATTGCAGTCCAAAAACAACGCTTTTTTACACTCCAGTCTCCCTTTCTCTTGGCAACAATGACTTACAACAATCCTTTTACATAATTCTTATTTCTCATGACATTTCTACCATTGCCCACAATTATCAACTTTCTAAGTCTTTCTGAGCAGGAGAAATCGCAAAACATAGTAATTTCTTCATTGCCGTCCAAAAACAACGCTTTTTTACACTCCTGTCTCCCTTTCTCCTGGAAACAATGACTTACATCAATCCTTTTACATAATTCTTGTTTCTCCTGACATTTCTAACATTGCCCACAAATATCAACTTTCTAAGTCTTTCTGAGCAGGAGAAATCGCAAAATATAGTCATTTCTTCATTGCCGTCCAAAAACAACGCTTTTTTACACTCCTGTCTCCCTTTCTCCTGGAAACAATGACTTACATCAATCCTTTTACATAATTCTTGTTTCTCATGACATTTCTAACATTGCCCACAATTATCAACTTTCTAAGTCTTTCTGAGCAAGAGAAATTGCAAAACAGTCATTTATTCATTGCCGTCCAAAAACAATGCTTTTTTACACTCCAGTCTCCCTTTCTCTTGGAAACAATGACTTACATCAATACTTTTACATAATTCTTGTTTCTCCTGACATTTCTAACATTGCCCACAAATATCAACTTTCTAAGTCTTTCTGAGCAGGAGAAATCGCAAAACATAGTCATTTCTTCATTGCAGTCCAAAAACAACGCTTTTTTACACTCCAGTCTCCCTTTCTCTTGGCAACAATGACTTACAACAATCCTTTTACATAATTCTTATTTCTCATGACATTTCTACCATTGCCCACAATTATCAACTTTCTAAGTCTTTCTGAGCAGGAGAAATCGCAAAACATAGTAATTTCTTCATTGCCGTCCAAAAACAACGCTTTTTTACACTCCTGTCTCCCTTTCTCCTGGAAACAATGACTTACATCAATCCTTTTACATAATTCTTGTTTCTCCTGACATTTCTAACATTGCCCACAAATATCAACTTTCTAAGTCTTTCTGAGCAGGAGAAATCGCAAAATATAGTCATTTCTTCATTGCCGTCCAAAAACAACGCTTTTTCACACTCCTGTCTCCCTTTCTCCTGGAAACAATGACTTACATCAATCCTTTTACATAATTCTTGTTTCTCCTGACATTTCTAACATTGCCCACAATTATCAACTTTCTAAGTCTTTCTGAGCAGGAGAAACCGCAAAATATAGTCATTTCTTCATTGCCGTCCAAAAACAACGCTTTTTTTACACTCCTGTCTCCCTTTCTCCTGGAAACAATGACTTACATCAATCCTTTTACATAATTCTTGTTTCTCATGACATTTCTAACATTGCCCACAATTATCAACTTTCTAAGTCTTTCTGAGCAGGAGAAATCGCAAAACATAGTCATTTCTTCATTGCCGTCCAAAAACAACACTTTTTTACACTCCTGTCTCTCTTTCTCTTGGAAACAATGACTTACATCAATACTTTTACATAATTCTTGTTTCTCCTGACATTTCTAACATTGCCCACAATTATCAACTTTCTAAGTCTTTTTGAGCAGGAGAAATCGCAGAACATAGTCATTTCTTCATTGCAGTCCAAAAACAACGCTTTTTTACACTCCTGTCTCCATTTATCTTGGAAACAATGACTTACATCAATCCTTTTACATAATTCTTGTTTCTCCTGACATTTCTAACATTGCCCACAATTATCAACTTTCTAAGTCTTTCTGAGCAGGAGAAATCGCAAAATATAGTAATTTCTTCATTGCCGTCCAAAAACAACGCTTTTTTACACTCCTGTCTCCCCTTCTCCTGGAAACAATGACTTACATCAATCCTTTTACATAATTCTTGTTTCTCATGACATTTCTAACATTGCCCACAATTATCAACTTTCTAAGTCTTTCTGAGCAAGAGAAATCGCAAAACAGTCATTTATTCATTGCCGTCCAAAAACAATGCTTTTTTACACTCCAGTCTCCCTTTCTCTTGGAAACAATGACTTACATCAATCCTTTTACATAATTCTTGTTTCTCCTGACATTTCTAACATTGCCCACAATTATCAACTTTCTAAGTCTTTTTGAGCAGGAGAAATCGCAGAACATAGTCATTTCTTCATTGCCGTCCAAAAACAACACTTTTTTACACTCCTGTCTCCCTTTCTCTTGGAAACAATGACTTACATCAATACTTTTACATAATTCTTGTTTCTCCTGACATTTCTAACATTGCCCACAATTATCAACTTTCTAAGTCTTTCTGAGCAGGAGAAACCGCAAAATATAGTCATTTCTTCATTGCCGTCCAAAAACAACGCTTTTTTACACTCCTGTCTCCCCTTCTCCTGGAAACAATGACTTACATCAATCCTTTTACATAATTCTTGTTTCTCATGACATTTCTAACATTGCCCACAAATATCAACTTTCTAAGTCTTTCTGAGCAGGAGAAATCGCAAAACATAGTCATTTCTTCATTGCAGTCCAAAAACAACGCTTTTTTACACTCCTGTCTCCCCTTCTCCTGGAAACAATGACTTACATCAATCCTTTTACATAATTCTTGTTTCTCATGACATTTCTAACATTGCCCACAAATATCAACTTTCTAAGTCTTTCTGAGCAGGAGAAATCGCAAAACATAGTCATTTCTTCATTGCAGTCCAAAAACAACGCTTTTTTACACTCCAGTCTCCCTTTCTCTTGGCAACAATGACTTACAACAATCCTTTTACATAATTCTTATTTCTCATGACATTTCTACCATTGCCCACAATTATCAACTTTCTAAGTCTTTCTGAGCAGGAGAAATCGCAAAACATAGTAATTTCTTCATTGCCGTCCAAAAACAACGCTTTTTTACACTCCTGTCTCCCTTTCTCCTGGAAACAATGACTTACATCAATCCTTTTACATAATTCTTGTTTCTCCTGACATTTCTAACATTGCCCACAAATATCAACTTTCTAAGTCTTTCTGAGCAGGAGAAATCGCAAAATATAGTCATTTCTTCATTGCCGTCCAAAAACAACGCTTTTTTACACTCCTGTCTCCCTTTCTCCTGGAAACAATGACTTACATCAATCCTTTTACATAATTCTTGTTTCTCATGACATTTCTAACATTGCCCACAATTATCAACTTTCTAAGTCTTTCTGAGCAAGAGAAATTGCAAAACAGTCATTTATTCATTGCCGTCCAAAAACAATGCTTTTTTACACTCCAGTCTCCCTTTCTCTTGGAAACAATGACTTACATCAATACTTTTACATAATTCTTGTTTCTCCTGACATTTCTAACATTGCCCACAAATATCAACTTTCTAAGTCTTTCTGAGCAGGAGAAATCGCAAAACATAGTCATTTCTTCATTGCAGTCCAAAAACAACGCTTTTTTACACTCCAGTCTCCCTTTCTCTTGGCAACAATGACTTACAACAATCCTTTTACATAATTCTTATTTCTCATGACATTTCTACCATTGCCCACAATTATCAACTTTCTAAGTCTTTTTGAGCAGGAGAAATCGCAGAACATAGTCATTTCTTCATTGCAGTCCAAAAACAACGCTTTTTTACACTCCTGTCTCCCTTTCTCCTGGAAACAATGACTTACATCAATCCTTTTACATAATTCTTGTTTCTCATGACATTTCTAACATTGCCCACAATTATCAACTTTCTAAGTCTTTCTGAGCAGGAGAAACCGCAAAATATAGTCATTTCTTCATTGCAGTCCAAAAACAACGCTTTTTTACACTCCTGTCTCCATTTCTCTTGGAAACAATGACTTACATCAATCCTTTTACATAATTCTTGTTTCTCCTGACATTTCTAACATTGCCCACAATTATCAACTTTCTAAGTCTTTCTGAGCAGGAGAAACCGCAAAATATAGTCATTTCTTCATTGCCGTCCAAAAACAACGCTTTTTTACACTCCTGTCTCCCCTTCTCCTGGAAACAATGACTTACATCAATCCTTTTACATAATTCTTGTTTCTCATGACATTTCTAACATTGCCCACAAATATCAACTTTCTAAGTCTTTCTGAGCAGGAGAAATCGCAAAACATAGTCATTTCTTCATTGCAGTCCAAAAACAACGCTTTTTTACACTCCAGTCTCCCTTTCTCTTGGAAACAATGACTTACATCAATCCTTTTACATAATTCTTGTTTCTCCTGACATTTCTAACATTGCCCACAATTATCAACTTTCTAAGTCTTTCTGAGCAGGAGAAACCGCAAAATATAGTCATTTCTTCATTGCCGTCCAAAAACAACGCTTTTTTACACTCCTGTCTCCCTTTCTCCTGGAAACAATGACTTACATCAATCCTTTTACATAATTCTTGTTTCTCATGACATTTCTAACATTGCCCACAATTATCAACTTTCTAAGTCTTTCTGAGCAGGAGAAATCGCAAAACATAGTCATTTCTTCATTGCCGTCCAAAAACAACACTTTTTTACACTCCTGTCTCCCTTTCTCTTGGAAACAATGACTTACATCAATACTTTTACATAATTCTTGTTTCTCCTGACATTTCTAACATTGCCCACAATTATCAACTTTCTAAGTCTTTCTGAGCAGGAGAAACCGCAAAATATAGTCATTTCTTCATTGCCGTCCAAAAACAACGCTTTTTTACACTCCTGTCTCCCTTTCTCCTGGAAACAATGACTTACATCAATCCTTTTACATAATTCTTGTTTCTCATGACATTTCTAACATTTCCCACAATTATCAACTTTCTAAGTCTTTCTGAGCAGGAGAAATCGCAAAACATAGTCATTTCTTCATTGCCGTCCAAAAACAACACTTTTTTTACACTCCTGTCTCCCTTTCTCTTGGAAACAATGACTTACATCAATACTTTTACATAATTCTTGTTTCTCCTGACATTTCTAACATTGCCCACAATTATCAACTTTCTAAGTCTTTTTGAGCAGGAGAAATCGCAGAACATAGTCATTTCTTCATTGCAGTCCAAAAACAACGCTTTTTACACTCCTGTCTCCCTTTCTCTTGGAAACAATGACTTACATCAATCCTTTTACATAATTCTTGTTTCTCCTGACATTTCTAACATTGCCCACAATTATCAACTTTCTAAGTCTTTCTGAGCAGGAGAAACCGCAAAATATAGTCATTTCTTCATTGCCGTCCAAAAACAACGCTTTTTTACACTCCTGTCTCCCTTTCTCCTGGAAACAATGACTTACATCAATCCTTTTACATAATTCTTGTTTCTCATGACATTTCTAACATTGCCCACAATTATCAACTTTCTAAGTCTTTCTGAGCAGGAGAAATCGCAAAATATAGTAATTTCTTCATTGCCGTCCAAAAACAACGCTTTTTTACACTCCTGTCTCCCCTTCTCCTGGAAACAATGACTTACATCAATCCTTTTACATAATTCTTGTTTCTCATGACATTTCTAACATTGCCCACAATTATCAACTTTCTAAGTCTTTCTGAGCAAGAGAAATCGCAAAACAGTCATTTATTCATTGCCGTCCAAAAACAATGCTTTTTTACACTCCAGTCTCCCTTTCTCTTGGAAACAATGACTTACATCAATCCTTTTACATAATTCTTGTTTCTCCTGACATTTCTAACATTGCCCACAATTATCAACTTTCTAAGTCTTTTTGAGCAGGAGAAATCGCAGAACATAGTCATTTCTTCATTGCAGTCCAAAAACAACGCTTTTTTACACTCCTGTCTCCATTTCTCTTGGAAACAATGACTTACATCAATCCTTTTACATAATTCTTGTTTCTCCTGACATTTCTAACATTGCCCACAATTATCAACTTTCTAAGTCTTTCTGAGCAGGAGAAACCGCAAAATATAGTCATTTCTTCATTGCCGTCCAAAAACAACGCTTTTTTACACTCCTGTCTCCCTTTCTCCTGGAAACAATGACTTACATCAATCCTTTTACATAATTCTTGTTTCTCATGACATTTCTAACATTGCCCACAATTATCAACTTTCTAAGTCTTTCTGAGCAGGAGAAATCGCAAAACATAGTCATTTCTTCATTGCCGTCCAAAAACAACACTTTTTTACACTCCTGTCTCCCTTTCTCTTGGAAACAATGACTTACATCAATACTTTTACATAATTCTTGTTTCTCCTGACATTTCTAACATTGCCCACAATTATCAACTTTCTAAGTCTTTTTGAGCAGGAGAAATCGCAGAACATAGTCATTTCTTCATTGCAGTCCAAAAACAACGCTTTTTTACACTCCTGTCTCCATTTCTCTTGGAAACAATGACTTACATCAATCCTTTTACATAATTCTTGTTTCTCCTGACATTTCTAACATTGCCCACAATTATCAACTTTCTAAGTCTTTCTGAGCAGGAGAAATCGCAAAATATAGTAATTTCTTCATTGCCGTCCAAAAACAACGCTTTTTTACACTCCTGTCTCCCCTTCTCCTGGAAACAATGACTTACATCAATCCTTTTACATAATTCTTGTTTCTCATGACATTTCTAACATTGCCCACAATTATCAACTTTCTAAGTCTTTCTGAGCAAGAGAAATCGCAAAACAGTCATTTATTCATTGCCGTCCAAAAACAATGCTTTTTTACACTCCAGTCTCCCTTTCTCTTGGAAACAATGACTTACATCAATCCTTTTACATAATTCTTGTTTCTCCTGACATTTCTAACATTGCCCACAATTATCAACTTTCTAAGTCTTTTTGAGCAGGAGAAATCGCAGAACATAGTCATTTCTTCATTGCAGTCCAAAAACAACGCTTTTTTACACTCCTGTCTCCATTTCTCCTGGAAACAATGACTTACATCAATCCTTTTACATAATTATTGTTTCTCATGACATTTCTAACATTGCCCACAATTATCAACTTTCTAAGTCTTTCTGAGCAGGAGAAATCGCAAAACATAGTCATTTCTTCATTGCCGTCCAAAAACAACACTTTTTTACACTCCTGTCTCCCTTTCTCTTGGAAACAATGACTTACATCAATACTTTTACATAATTCTTGTTTCTCCTGACATTTCTAACATTGCCCACAATTATCAACTTTCTAAGTCTTTCTGAGCAGGAGAAACCGCAAAATATAGTCATTTCTTCATTGCCGTCCAAAAACAACGCTTTTTTACACTCCTGTCTCCCCTTCTCCTGGAAACAATGACTTACATCAATCCTTTTACATAATTCTTGTTTCTCATGACATTTCTAACATTGCCCACAAATATCAACTTTCTAAGTCTTTCTGAGCAGGAGAAATCGCAAAACATAGTAATTTCTTCATTGCCGTCCAAAAACAACGCTTTTTTACACTCCTGTCTCCCTTTCTCCTGGAAACAATGACTTACATCAATCCTTTTACATAATTCTTGTTTCTCCTGACATTTCTAACATTGCCCACAATTATCAACTTTCTAAGTCTTTCTGAGCAGGAGAAATCGCAAAATATAGTAATTTCTTCATTGCCGTCCAAAAACAACGCTTTTTTACACTCCTGTCTCCCCTTCTCCTGGAAACAATGACTTACATCAATCCTTTTACATAATTCTTGTTTCTCATGACATTTCTAACATTGCCCACAATTATCAACTTTCTAAGTCTTTCTGAGCAAGAGAAATCGCAAAACAGTCATTTATTCATTGCCGTCCAAAAACAATGCTTTTTTACACTCCAGTCTCCCTTTCTCTTGGAAACAATGACTTACATCAATCCTTTTACATAATTCTTGTTTCTCCTGACATTTCTAACATTGCCCACAATTATCAACTTTCTAAGTCTTTTTGAGCAGGAGAAATCGCAGAACATAGTCATTTCTTCATTGCAGTCCAAAAACAACGCTTTTTTACACTCCTGTCTCCATTTCTCCTGGAAACAATGACTTACATCAATCCTTTTACATAATTATTGTTTCTCATGACATTTCTAACATTGCCCACAATTATCAACTTTCTAAGTCTTTCTGAGCAGGAGAAATCGCAAAACATAGTCATTTCTTCATTGCCGTCCAAAAACAACACTTTTTTACACTCCTGTCTCCCTTTCTCTTGGAAACAATGACTTACATCAATACTTTTACATAATTCTTGTTTCTCCTGACATTTCTAACATTGCCCACAATTATCAACTTTCTAAGTCTTTCTGAGCAGGAGAAACCGCAAAATATAGTCATTTCTTCATTGCCGTCCAAAAACAACGCTTTTTTACACTCCTGTCTCCCCTTCTCCTGGAAACAATGACTTACATCAATCCTTTTACATAATTCTTGTTTCTCATGACATTTCTAACATTGCCCACAAATATCAACTTTCTAAGTCTTTCTGAGCAGGAGAAATCGCAAAACATAGTAATTTCTTCATTGCCGTCCAAAAACAACGCTTTTTTACACTCCTGTCTCCCTTTCTCCTGGAAACAATGACTTACATCAATCCTTTTACATAATTCTTGTTTCTCCTGACATTTCTAACATTGCCCACAATTATCAACTTTCTAAGTCTTTCTGAGCAGGAGAAACCGCAAAATATAGTCATTTCTTCATTGCCGTCCAAAAACAACGCTTTTTTACACTCCTGTCTCCCCTTCTCCTGGAAACAATGACTTACATCAATCCTTTTACATAATTCTTGTTTCTCATGACATTTCTAACATTGCCCACAAATATCAACTTTCTAAGTCTTTCTGAGCAGGAGAAATCGCAAAACATAGTAATTTCTTCATTGCCGTCCAAAAACAACGCTTTTTTACACTCCTGTCTCCCTTTCTCCTGGAAACAATGACTTACATCAATCCTTTTACATAATTCTTGTTTCTCCTGACATTTCTAACATTGCCCACAATTATCAACTTTCTAAGTCTTTCTGAGCAGGAGAAACCGCAAAATATAGTCATTTCTTCATTGCCGTCCAAAAACAACGCTTTTTTACACTCCTGTCTCCCCTTCTCCTGGAAACAATGACTTACATCAATCCTTTTTACATAATTCTTGTTTCTCATGACATTTCTAACATTGCCCACAATTATCAACTTTCTAAGTCTTTCTGAGCAAGAGAAATCGCAAAACAGTCATTTATTCATTGCCGTCCAAAAACAATGCTTTTTTACACTCCAGTCTCCCTTTCTCTTGGAAACAATGACTTACATCAATCCTTTTACATAATTCTTGTTTCTCCTGACATTTCTAACATTGCCCACAATTATCAACTTTCTAAGTCTTTCTGAGCAGGAGAAATCGCAAAACATAGTCATTTCTTCATTGCAGTCCAAAAACAATGCTTTTTTACACTCCTGTCTCCATTTCTCTTGGAAACAATGACTTACATCAATCCTTTTACATAATTCTTGTTTCTCATGACATTTCTAACATTGCCCACAATTATCAACTTTCTAAGTCTTTCTGAGCAGGAGAAATCGCAAAACATAGTCATTTCTTCATTGCTGTCCAAAAACAACGCTTTTTTACACTCCTGTCTCCCTTTCTCTTGGAAACAATGACTTACATCAATACTTTTACATAATTCTTGTTTCTCCTGACATTTCTAACATTGCCCACAATTATCAACTTTCTAAGTCTTTTTGAGCAGGAGAAATCGCAGAACATAGTCATTTCTTCATTGCAGTCCAAAAACAATGCTTTTTTACACTCCTGTCTCCATTTCTCTTGGAAACAATGACCTACAGCAATCCTTTTACATAATTCTTGTTTCTCCTGACATTTCTAACATTGCCCACAATTATCAACTTTCTAAGTCTTTCTGAGCAGGAGAAAACGCAAAATATAGTCATTTCTTCATTGCCGTCCAAAAACAACGCTTTTTTACACTCCTGTCTCCCTTTCTCCTGGAAACAATGACTTACATCAATCCTTTTACATAATTCTTGTTTCTCATGACATTTCTAACATTGCCCACAATTATCAACTTTCTAAGTCTTTCTGAGCAGGAGAAATCGCAAAATATAGTAATTTCTTCATTGCCGTCCAAAAACAACGCTTTTTTACACTCCTGTCTCCCCTTCTCCTGGAAACAATGACTTACATCAATCCTTTTACATAATTCTTGTTTCTCATGACATTTCTAACATTGCCCACAAATATCAACTTTCTAAGTCTTTCTGAGCAGGAGAAATCGCAAAACATAGTCATTTCTTCATTGCAGTCCAAAAACAACGCTTTTTTACACTCCAGTCTCCCTTTCTCTTGGAAACAATGACTTACATCAATCCTTTTACATAATTCTTGTTTCTCATGACATTTCTAACATTGTCCACAATTATCAACTTTCTAAGTCTTTCTGAGCAGGAGAAATCGCAAAACAATAGTCATTTCTTCATTGCAGTCCAAAAACAACGCTTTTTTACACTCCAGTCTCCCTTTCTCTTGGAAACAATGACTTACATCAATCCTTTTACATAATTCTTGTTTCTCCTGACATTTCTAACATTGCCCACAATTATCAACTTTCTAAGTCTTTCTGAGCAGGAGAAATCGCAAAATATAGTCATTTCTTCATTGCCGTCCAAAAACAACGCTTTTTTACACTCCTGTCTCCCTTTCTCCTGGAAACAATGACTTACATCAATCCTTTTACATAATTCTTGTTTCTCATGACATTTCTAACATTGCCCACAATTATCAACTTTCTAAGTCTTTCTGAGCAAGAGAAATCGCAAAACAGTCATTTATTCATTGCCGTCCAAAAACAATGCTTTTTTACACTCCAGTCTCCCTTTCTCTTGAAACAATGACTTACATCAATCCTTTTACATAATTCTTGTTTCTCCTGACATTTCTAACATTGCCCACAATTATCAACTTTCTAAGTCTTTTTGAGCAGGAGAAATCGCAGAACATAGTCATTTCTTCATTGCAGTCCAAAAACAACGCTTTTTTACACTCCTGTCTCCATTTCTCTTGGAAACAATGACTTACATCAATCCTTTTACATAATTCTTGTTTCTCCTGACATTTCTAACATTGCCCACAATTATCAACTTTCTAAGTCTTTCTGAGCAGGAGAAACCGCAAAATATAGTCATTTCTTCATTGCCGTCCAAAAACAACGCTTTTTTACACTCCTGTCTCCCTTTCTCCTGGAAACAATGACTTACATCAATCCTTTTACATAATTCTTGTTTCTCATGACATTTCTAACATTGCCCACAATTATCAACTTTCTAAGTCTTTCTGAGCAGGAGAAATCGCAAAACATAGTCATTTCTTCATTGCCGTCCAAAAACAACACTTTTTTACACTCCTGTCTCCCTTTCTCTTGGAAACAATGACTTACATCAATACTTTTACATAATTCTTGTTTCTCATGACATTTCTAACATTGCCCACAATTATCAACTTTCTAAGTCTTTCTGAGCAGGAGAAATCGCAAAACATAGTCATTTCTTCATTGCCGTCCAAAAACAACACTTTTTTACACTCCTGTCTCCCTTTCTCTTGGAAACAATGACTTACATCAATACTTTTACATAATTCTTGTTTCTCCTGACATTTCTAACATTGCCCACAATTATCAACTTTCTAAGTCTTTCTGAGCAGGAGAAACCGCAAAATATAGTCATTTCTTCATTGCCGTCCAAAAACAACGCTTTTTTACACTCCTGTCTCCCTTTCTCCTGGAAACAATGACTTACATCAATCCTTTTACTTAATTCTTGTTTCTCATGACATTTCTAACATTTCCCACAATTATCAACTTTCTAAGTCTTTCTGAGCAGGAGAAATCGCAAAACATAGTCATTTCTTCATTGCCGTCCAAAAACAACACTTTTTTACACTCCTGTCTCCCTTTCTCTTGGAAACAATGACTTACATCAATACTTTTACATAATTCTTGTTTCTCCTGACATTTCTAACATTGCCCACAATTATCAACTTTCTAAGTCTTTTTGAGCAGGAGAAATCGCAGAACATAGTCATTTCTTCATTGCAGTCCAAAAACAACGCTTTTTACACTCCTGTCTCCCTTTCTCTTGGAAACAATGACTTACATCAATCCTTTTACATAATTCTTGTTTCTCCTGACATTTCTAACATTGCCCACAATTATCAACTTTCTAAGTCTTTCTGAGCAGGAGAAACCGCAAAATATAGTCATTTCTTCATTGCCGTCCAAAAACAACGCTTTTTTACACTCCTGTCTCCCTTTCTCCTGGAAACAATGACTTACATCAATCCTTTTACATAATTCTTGTTTCTCATGACATTTCTAACATTGCCCACAATTATCAACTTTCTAAGTCTTTCTGAGCAGGAGAAATCGCAAAATATAGTAATTTCTTCATTGCCGTCCAAAAACAACGCTTTTTTACACTCCTGTCTCCCCCTTCTCCTGGAAACAATGACTTACATCAATCCTTTTACATAATTCTTGTTTCTCATGACATTTCTAACATTGCCCACAATTATCAACTTTCTAAGTCTTTCTGAGCAAGAGAAATCGCAAAACAGTCATTTATTCATTGCCGTCCAAAAACAATGCTTTTTTACACTCCAGTCTCCCTTTCTCTTGGAAACAATGACTTACATCAATCCTTTTACATAATTCTTGTTTCTCCTGACATTTCTAACATTGCCCACAATTATCAACTTTCTAAGTCTTTTTGAGCAGGAGAAATCGCAGAACATAGTCATTTCTTCATTGCAGTCCAAAAACAACGCTTTTTTACACTCCTGTCTCCATTTCTCTTGGAAACAATGACTTACATCAATCCTTTTACATAATTCTTGTTTCTCCTGACATTTCTAACATTGCCCACAATTATCAACTTTCTAAGTCTTTCTGAGCAGGAGAAACCGCAAATATAGTCATTTCTTCATTGCCGTCCAAAAACAACGCTTTTTTACACTCCTGTCTCCCTTTCTCCTGGAAACAATGACTTACATCAATCCTTTTACATAATTCTTGTTTCTCATGACATTTCTAACATTGCCCACAATTATCAACTTTCTAAGTCTTTCTGAGCAGGAGAAATCGCAAAACATAGTCATTTCTTCATTGCCGTCCAAAAACAACACTTTTTTACACTCCTGTCTCTCTTTCTCTTGGAAACAATGACTTACATCAATACTTTTACATAATTCTTGTTTCTCCTGACATTTCTAACATTGCCCACAATTATCAACTTTCTAAGTCTTTTTGAGCAGGAGAAATCGCAGAACATAGTCATTTCTTCATTGCAGTCCAAAAACAACGCTTTTTTACACTCCTGTCTCCATTTATCTTGGAAACAATGACTTACATCAATCCTTTTACATAATTCTTGTTTCTCCTGACGTTTCTAACATTGCCCACAATTATCAACTTTCTAAGTCTTTCTGAGCAGGAGAAACCGCAAAATATAGTCATTTCTTCATTGCCGTCCAAAAACAACGCTTTTTTACACTCCTGTCTCCCCTTCTCCTGGAAACAATGACTTACATCAATCCTTTTACATAATTCTTGTTTCTCATGACATTTCTAACATTGCCCACAAATATCAACTTTCTAAGTCTTTCTGAGCAGGAGAAATCGCAAAACATAGTCATTTCTTCATTGCAGTCCAAAAACAATGCTTTTTTACACTCCTGTCTCCCCTTCTCCTGGAAACAATGACTTACATCAATCCTTTTACATAATTCTTGTTTCTCATGACATTTCTAACATTGCCCACAAATATCAACTTTCTAAGTCTTTCTGAGCAGGAGAAATCGCAAAACATAGTCATTTCTTCATTGCAGTCCAAAAACAACGCTTTTTTACACTCCAGTCTCCCTTTCTCTTGGCAACAATGACTTACAACAATCCTTTTACATAATTCTTATTTCTCATGACATTTCTACCATTGCCCACAATTATCAACTTTCTAAGTCTTTCTGAGCAGGAGAAATCGCAAAACATAGTAATTTCTTCATTGCCGTCCAAAAACAACGCTTTTTTACACTCCTGTCTCCCTTTCTCCTGGAAACAATGACTTACATCAATCCTTTTACATAATTCTTGTTTCTCCTGACATTTCTAACATTGCCCACAAATATCAACTTTCTAAGTCTTTCTGAGCAGGAGAAATCGCAAAATATAGTCATTTCTTCATTGCCGTCCAAAAACAACGCTTTTTTACACTCCTGTCTCCCTTTCTCCTGGAAACAATGACTTACATCAATCCTTTTACATAATTCTTGTTTCTCATGACATTTCTAACATTGCCCACAATTATCAACTTTCTAAGTCTTTCTGAGCAAGAGAAATTGCAAAACAGTCATTTATTCATTGCCGTCCAAAAACAATGCTTTTTTACACTCCAGTCTCCCTTTCTCTTGGAAACAATGACTTACATCAATACTTTTACATAATTCTTGTTTCTCCTGACATTTCTAACATTGCCCACAAATATCAACTTTCTAAGTCTTTCTGAGCAGGAGAAATCGCAAAACATAGTCATTTCTTCATTGCAGTCCAAAAACAACGCTTTTTTACACTCCAGTCTCCCTTTCTCTTGGCAACAATGACTTACAACAATCCTTTTACATAATTCTTATTTCTCATGACATTTCTACCATTGCCCACAATTATCAACTTTCTAAGTCTTTCTGAGCAGGAGAAATCGCAAAACATAGTAATTTCTTCATTGCCGTCCAAAAACAACGCTTTTTTACACTCCTGTCTCCCTTTCTCCTGGAAACAATGACTTACATCAATCCTTTTACATAATTCTTGTTTCTCCTGACATTTCTAACATTGCCCACAAATATCAACTTTCTAAGTCTTTCTGAGCAGGAGAAATCGCAAAATATAGTCATTTCTTCATTGCCGTCCAAAAACAACGCTTTTTCACACTCCTGTCTCCCTTTCTCCTGGAAACAATGACTTACATCAATCCTTTTACATAATTCTTGTTTCTCCTGACATTTCTAACATTGCCCACAATTATCAACTTTCTAAGTCTTTCTGAGCAGGAGAAACCGCAAAATATAGTCATTTCTTCATTGCCGTCCAAAAACAACGCTTTTTTACACTCCTGTCTCCCTTTCTCCTGGAAACAATGACTTACATCAATCCTTTTACATAATTCTTGTTTCTCATGACATTTCTAACATTGCCCACAATTATCAACTTTCTAAGTCTTTCTGAGCAGGAGAAATCGCAAAACATAGTCATTTCTTCATTGCCGTCCAAAAACAACACTTTTTTACACTCCTGTCTCTCTTTCTCTTGGAAACAATGACTTACATCAATACTTTTACATAATTCTTGTTTCTCCTGACATTTCTAACATTGCCCACAATTATCAACTTTCTAAGTCTTTTTGAGCAGGAGAAATCGCAGAACATAGTCATTTCTTCATTGCAGTCCAAAAACAACGCTTTTTTACACTCCTGTCTCCATTTATCTTGGAAACAATGACTTACATCAATCCTTTTACATAATTCTTGTTTCTCCTGACATTTCTAACATTGCCCACAATTATCAACTTTCTAAGTCTTTCTGAGCAGGAGAAATCGCAAAATATAGTAATTTCTTCATTGCCGTCCAAAAACAACGCTTTTTTACACTCCTGTCTCCCCTTCTCCTGGAAACAATGACTTACATCAATCCTTTTACATAATTCTTGTTTCTCATGACATTTCTAACATTGCCCACAATTATCAACTTTCTAAGTCTTTCTGAGCAAGAGAAATCGCAAAACAGTCATTTATTCATTGCCGTCCAAAAACAATGCTTTTTTACACTCCAGTCTCCCTTTCTCTTGGAAACAATGACTTACATCAATCCTTTTACATAATTCTTGTTTCTCCTGACATTTCTAACATTGCCCACAATTATCAACTTTCTAAGTCTTTTTGAGCAGGAGAAATCGCAGAACATAGTCATTTCTTCATTGCCGTCCAAAAACAACACTTTTTTACACTCCTGTCTCCCTTTCTCTTGGAAACAATGACTTACATCAATACTTTTACATAATTCTTGTTTCTCCTGACATTTCTAACATTGCCCACAATTATCAACTTTCTAAGTCTTTCTGAGCAGGAGAAACCGCAAAATATAGTCATTTCTTCATTGCCGTCCAAAAACAACGCTTTTTTACACTCCTGTCTCCCCTTCTCCTGGAAACAATGACTTACATCAATCCTTTTACATAATTCTTGTTTCTCATGACATTTCTAACATTGCCCACAAATATCAACTTTCTAAGTCTTTCTGAGCAGGAGAAATCGCAAAACATAGTCATTTCTTCATTGCAGTCCAAAAACAACGCTTTTTTACACTCCTGTCTCCCCTTCTCCTGGAAACAATGACTTACATCAATCCTTTTACATAATTCTTGTTTCTCATGACATTTCTAACATTGCCCACAAATATCAACTTTCTAAGTCTTTCTGAGCAGGAGAAATCGCAAAACATAGTCATTTCTTCATTGCAGTCCAAAAACAACGCTTTTTTACACTCCTGTCTCCATTTCTCTTGGCAACAATGACTTACAACAATCCTTTTACATAATTCTTATTTCTCATGACATTTCTACCATTGCCCACAATTATCAACTTTCTAAGTCTTTCTGAGCAGGAGAAATCGCAAAACATAGTAATTTCTTCATTGCCGTCCAAAAACAACGCTTTTTTACACTCCTGTCTCCCTTTCTCCTGGAAACAATGACTTACATCAATCCTTTTACATAATTCTTGTTTCTCCTGACATTTCTAACATTGCCCACAAATATCAACTTTCTAAGTCTTTCTGAGCAGGAGAAATCGCAAAATATAGTCATTTCTTCATTGCCGTCCAAAAACAACGCTTTTTCACACTCCTGTCTCCCTTTCTCCTGGAAACAATGACTTACATCAATCCTTTTACATAATTCTTGTTTCTCCTGACATTTCTAACATTGCCCACAATTATCAACTTTCTAAGTCTTTCTGAGCAGGAGAAACCGCAAAATATAGTCATTTCTTCATTGCCGTCCAAAAACAACGCTTTTTTACACTCCTGTCTCCCTTTCTCCTGGAAACAATGACTTACATCAATCCTTTTACATAATTCTTGTTTCTCATGACATTTCTAACATTGCCCACAATTATCAACTTTCTAAGTCTTTCTGAGCAGGAGAAATCGCAAAACATAGTCATTTCTTCATTGCCGTCCAAAAACAACACTTTTTTACACTCCTGTCTCTCTTTCTCTTGGAAACAATGACTTACATCAATACTTTTACATAATTCTTGTTTCTCCTGACATTTCTAACATTGCCCACAATTATCAACTTTCTAAGTCTTTTTGAGCAGGAGAAATCGCAGAACATAGTCATTTCTTCATTGCAGTCCAAAAACAACGCTTTTTTACACTCCTGTCTCCATTTATCTTGGAAACAATGACTTACATCAATCCTTTTACATAATTCTTGTTTCTCCTGACATTTCTAACATTGCCCACAATTATCAACTTTCTAAGTCTTTCTGAGCAGGAGAAATCGCAAAATATAGTAATTTCTTCATTGCCGTCCAAAAACAACGCTTTTTTACACTCCTGTCTCCCCTTCTCCTGGAAACAATGACTTACATCAATCCTTTTACATAATTCTTGTTTCTCATGACATTTCTAACATTGCCCACAATTATCAACTTTCTAAGTCTTTCTGAGCAAGAGAAATCGCAAAACAGTCATTTATTCATTGCCGTCCAAAAACAATGCTTTTTTACACTCCAGTCTCCCTTTCTCTTGGAAACAATGACTTACATCAATCCTTTTACATAATTCTTGTTTCTCCTGACATTTCTAACATTGCCCACAATTATCAACTTTCTAAGTCTTTTTGAGCAGGAGAAATCGCAGAACATAGTCATTTCTTCATTGCCGTCCAAAAACAACACTTTTTTACACTCCTGTCTCCCTTTCTCTTGGAAACAATGACTTACATCAATACTTTTACATAATTCTTGTTTCTCCTGACATTTCTAACATTGCCCACAATTATCAACTTTCTAAGTCTTTCTGAGCAGGAGAAACCGCAAAATATAGTCATTTCTTCATTGCCGTCCAAAAACAACGCTTTTTTACACTCCTGTCTCCCCTTCTCCTGGAAACAATGACTTACATCAATCCTTTTACATAATTCTTGTTTCTCATGACATTTCTAACATTGCCCACAAATATCAACTTTCTAAGTCTTTCTGAGCAGGAGAAATCGCAAAACATAGTCATTTCTTCATTGCAGTCCAAAAACAACGCTTTTTTACACTCCTGTCTCCCCTTCTCCTGGAAACAATGACTTACATCAATCCTTTTACATAATTCTTGTTTCTCATGACATTTCTAACATTGCCCACAAATATCAACTTTCTAAGTCTTTCTGAGCAGGAGAAATCGCAAAACATAGTCATTTCTTCATTGCAGTCCAAAAACAACGCTTTTTTACACTCCAGTCTCCCTTTCTCTTGGCAACAATGACTTACAACAATCCTTTTACATAATTCTTATTTCTCATGACATTTCTACCATTGCCCACAATTATCAACTTTCTAAGTCTTTCTGAGCAGGAGAAATCGCAAAACATAATAATTTCTTCATTGCCGTCCAAAAACAACGCTTTTTTACACTCCTGTCTCCCTTTCTCCTGGAAACAATGACTTACATCAATCCTTTTACATAATTCTTGTTTCTCCTGACATTTCTAACATTGCCCACAAATATCAACTTTCTAAGTCTTTCTGAGCAGGAGAAATCGCAAAATATAGTCATTTCTTCATTGCCGTCCAAAAACAACGCTTTTTTACACTCCTGTCTCCCTTTCTCCTGGAAACAATGACTTACATCAATCCTTTTACATAATTCTTGTTTCTCATGACATTTCTAACATTGCCCACAATTATCAACTTTCTAAGTCTTTCTGAGCAAGAGAAATTGCAAAACAGTCATTTATTCATTGCCGTCCAAAAACAATGCTTTTTTACACTCCAGTCTCCCTTTCTCTTGGAAACAATGACTTACATCAATACTTTTACATAATTCTTGTTTCTCCTGACATTTCTAACATTGCCCACAAATATCAACTTTCTAAGTCTTTCTGAGCAGGAGAAATCGCAAAACATAGTCATTTCTTCATTGCAGTCCAAAAACAACGCTTTTTTACACTCCAGTCTCCCTTTCTCTTGGCAACAATGACTTACAACAATCCTTTTACATAATTCTTATTTCTCATGACATTTCTACCATTGCCCACAATTATCAACTTTCTAAGTCTTTTTGAGCAGGAGAAATCGCAGAACATAGTCATTTCTTCATTGCAGTCCAAAAACAACGCTTTTTTACACTCCTGTCTCCATTTATCTTGGAAACAATGACTTACATCAATCCTTTTACATAATTCTTGTTTCTCCTGACATTTCTAACATTGCCCACAATTATCAACTTTCTAAGTCTTTCTGAGCAGGAGAAATCGCAAAATATAGTAATTTCTTCATTGCCGTCCAAAAACAACGCTTTTTTACACTCCTGTCTCCCCTTCTCCTGGAAACAATGACTTACATCAATCCTTTTACATAATTCTTGTTTCTCATGACATTTCTAACATTGCCCACAATTATCAACTTTCTAAGTCTTTCTGAGCAAGAGAAATCGCAAAACAGTCATTTATTCATTGCCGTCCAAAAACAATGCTTTTTTACACTCCAGTCTCCCTTTCTCTTGGAAACAATGACTTACATCAATCCTTTTACATAATTCTTGTTTCTCCTGACATTTCTAACATTGCCCACAATTATCAACTTTCTAAGTCTTTCTGAGCAAGAGAAATCGCAAAACAGTCATTTATTCATTGCCGTCCAAAAACAATGCTTTTTTACACTCCAGTCTCCCTTTCTCTTGGAAACAATGACTTACATCAATCCTTTTACATAATTCTTGTTTCTCCTGACATTTCTAACATTGCCCACAATTATCAACTTTCTAAGTCTTTTTGAGCAGGAGAAATCGCAGAACATAGTCATTTCTTCATTGCAGTCCAAAAACAACGCTTTTTTACACTCCTGTCTCCATTTCTCTTGGAAACAATGACTTACATCAATCCTTTTACATAATTCTTGTTTCTCCTGACATTTCTAACATTGCCCACAATTATCAACTTTCTAAGTCTTTCTGAGCAGGAGAAACCGCAAAATATAGTCATTTCTTCATTGCCGTCCAAAAACAACGCTTTTTTACACTCCTGTCTCCCTTTCTCCTGGAAACAATGACTTACATCAATCCTTTTACATAATTCTTGTTTCTCATGACATTTCTAACATTGCCCACAATTATCAACTTTCTAAGTCTTTCTGAGCAGGAGAAATCGCAAAACATAGTCATTTCTTCATTGCCGTCCAAAAACAACACTTTTTTACACTCCTGTCTCTCTTTCTCTTGGAAACAATGACTTACATCAATACTTTTACATAATTCTTGTTTCTCCTGACATTTCTAACATTGCCCACAATTATCAACTTTCTAAGTCTTTTTGAGCAGGAGAAATCGCAGAACATAGTCATTTCTTCATTGCAGTCCAAAAACAACGCTTTTTTACACTCCTGTCTCCATTTATCTTGGAAACAATGACTTACATCAATCCTTTTACATAATTCTTGTTTCTCCTGACATTTCTAACATTGCCCACAATTATCAACTTTCTAAGTCTTTTTGAGCAGGAGAAATCGCAGAACATAGTCATTTCTTCATTGCCGTCCAAAAACAACACTTTTTTACACTCCTGTCTCCCTTTCTCTTGGAAACAATGACTTACATCAATACTTTTACATAATTCTTGTTTCTCCTGACGTTTCTAACATTGCCCACAATTATCAACTTTCTAAGTCTTTCTGAGCAGGAGAAACCGCAAAATATAGTCATTTCTTCATTGCCGTCCAAAAACAACGCTTTTTTACACTCCTGTCTCCCCCTTCTCCTGGAAACAATGACTTACATCAATCCTTTTACATAATTCTTGTTTCTCATGACATTTCTAACATTGCCCACAAATATCAACTTTCTAAGTCTTTCTGAGCAGGAGAAATCGCAAAACATAGTCATTTCTTCATTGCAGTCCAAAAACAACGCTTTTTTACACTCCTGTCTCCCCTTCTCCTGGAAACAATGACTTACATCAATCCTTTTACATAATTCTTGTTTCTCATGACATTTCTAACATTGCCCACAAATATCAACTTTCTAAGTCTTTCTGAGCAGGAGAAATCGCAAAACATAGTCATTTCTTCATTGCAGTCCAAAAACAACGCTTTTTTACACTCCAGTCTCCCTTTCTCTTGGCAACAATGACTTACAACAATCCTTTTACATAATTCTTATTTCTCATGACATTTCTACCATTGCCCACAATTATCAACTTTCTAAGTCTTTCTGAGCAGGAGAAATCGCAAAACATAGTAATTTCTTCATTGCCGTCCAAAAACAACGCTTTTTTACACTCCTGTCTCCCTTTCTCCTGGAAACAATGACTTACATCAATCCTTTTACATAATTCTTGTTTCTCCTGACATTTCTAACATTGCCCACAAATATCAACTTTCTAAGTCTTTCTGAGCAGGAGAAATCGCAAAATATAGTCATTTCTTCATTGCCGTCCAAAAACAACGCTTTTTTACACTCCAGTCTCCCTTTCTCTTGGCAACAATGACTTACAACAATCCTTTTACATAATTCTTATTTCTCATGACATTTCTACCATTGCCCACAATTATCAACTTTCTAAGTCTTTTTGAGCAGGAGAAATCGCAGAACATAGTCATTTCTTCATTGCAGTCCAAAAACAACGCTTTTTTACACTCCTGTCTCCATTTATCTTGGAAACAATGACTTACATCAATCCTTTTACATAATTCTTGTTTCTCCTGACATTTCTAACATTGCCCACAATTATCAACTTTCTAAGTCTTTCTGAGCAGGAGAAATCGCAAAATATAGTAATTTCTTCATTGCCGTCCAAAAACAACGCTTTTTTACACTCCTGTCTCCCCTTCTCCTGGAAACAATGACTTACATCAATCCTTTTACATAATTCTTGTTTCTCATGACATTTCTAACATTGCCCACAATTATCAACTTTCTAAGTCTTTCTGAGCAAGAGAAATCGCAAAACAGTCATTTATTCATTGGCGTCCAAAAACAATGCTTTTTTACACTCCAGTCTCCCTTTCTCTTGGAAACAATGACTTACATCAATCCTTTTACATAATTCTTGTTTCTCCTGACATTTCTAACATTGCCCACAATTATCAACTTTCTAAGTCTTTCTGAGCAAGAGAAATCGCAAAACAGTCATTTATTCATTGCCGTCCAAAAACAATGCTTTTTTACACTCCAGTCTCCCTTTCTCTTGGAAACAATGACTTACATCAATCCTTTTACATAATTCTTGTTTCTCCTGACATTTCTAACATTGCCCACAATTATCAACTTTCTAAGTCTTTTTGAGCAGGAGAAATCGCAGAACATAGTCATTTCTTCATTGCAGTCCAAAAACAACGCTTTTTTACACTCCTGTCTCCATTTCTCTTGGAAACAATGACTTACATCAATCCTTTTACATAATTCTTGTTTCTCCTGACATTTCTAACATTGCCCACAATTATCAACTTTCTAAGTCTTTCTGAGCAGGAGAAACCGCAAAATATAGTCATTTCTTCATTGCCGTCCAAAAACAACGCTTTTTTACACTCCTGTCTCCCTTTCTCCTGGAAACAATGACTTACATCAATCCTTTTACATAATTCTTGTTTCTCATGACATTTCTAACATTGCCCACAATTATCAACTTTCTAAGTCTTTCTGAGCAGGAGAAATCGCAAAACATAGTCATTTCTTCATTGCCGTCCAAAAACAACACTTTTTTACACTCCTGTCTCTCTTTCTCTTGGAAACAATGACTTACATCAATACTTTTACATAATTCTTGTTTCTCCTGACATTTCTAACATTGCCCACAATTATCAACTTTCTAAGTCTTTTTGAGCAGGAGAAATCGCAGAACATAGTCATTTCTTCATTGCAGTCCAAAAACAACGCTTTTTTACACTCCTGTCTCCATTTATCTTGGAAACAATGACTTACATCAATCCTTTTACATAATTCTTGTTTCTCCTGACATTTCTAACATTGCCCACAATTATCAACTTTCTAAGTCTTTTTGAGCAGGAGAAATCGCAGAACATAGTCATTTCTTCATTGCCGTCCAAAAACAACACTTTTTTACACTCCTGTCTCCCTTTCTCTTGGAAACAATGACTTACATCAATACTTTTACATAATTCTTGTTTCTCCTGACGTTTCTAACATTGCCCACAATTATCAACTTTCTAAGTCTTTCTGAGCAGGAGAAACCGCAAAATATAGTCATTTCTTCATTGCCGTCCAAAAACAACGCTTTTTTACACTCCTGTCTCCCCTTCTCCTGGAAACAATGACTTACATCAATCCTTTTACATAATTCTTGTTTCTCATGACATTTCTAACATTGCCCACAAATATCAACTTTCTAAGTCTTTCTGAGCAGGAGAAATCGCAAAACATAGTCATTTCTTCATTGCAGTCCAAAAACAACGCTTTTTTACACTCCTGTCTCCCCTTCTCCTGGAAACAATGACTTACATCAATCCTTTTACATAATTCTTGTTTCTCATGACATTTCTAACATTGCCCACAAATATCAACTTTCTAAGTCTTTCTGAGCAGGAGAAATCGCAAAACATAGTCATTTCTTCATTGCAGTCCAAAAACAACGCTTTTTTACACTCCAGTCTCCCTTTCTCTTGGCAACAATGACTTACAACAATCCTTTTACATAATTCTTATTTCTCATGACATTTCTACCATTGTCCACAATTATCAACTTTCTAAGTCTTTCTGAGCAGGAGAAATCGCAAAACATAGTAATTTCTTCATTGCCGTCCAAAAACAACGCTTTTTTACACTCCTGTCTCCCTTTCTCCTGGAAACAATGACTTACATCAATCCTTTTACATAATTCTTGTTTCTCCTGACATTTCTAACATTGCCCACAAATATCAACTTTCTAAGTCTTTCTGAGCAGGAGAAATCGCAAAATATAGTCATTTCTTCATTGCCGTCCAAAAACAACGCTTTTTTACACTCCTGTCTCCCTTTCTCCTGGAAACAATGACTTACATCAATCCTTTTACATAATTCTTGTTTCTCATGACATTTCTAACATTGCCCACAATTATCAACTTTCTAAGTCTTTCTGAGCAAGAGAAATTGCAAAACAGTCATTTATTCATTGCCGTCCATAAACAATGCTTTTTTACACTCCAGTCTCCCTTTCTCTTGGAAACAATGACTTACATCAATACTTTTACATAATTCTTGTTTCTCCTGACATTTCTAACATTGCCCACAAATATCAACTTTCTAAGTCTTTCTGAGCAGGAGAAATCGCAAAACATAGTCATTTCTTCATTGCAGTCCAAAAACAACGCTTTTTTACACTCCAGTCTCCCTTTCTCTTGGCAACAATGACTTACAACAATCCTTTTACATAATTCTTATTTCTCATGACATTTCTACCATTGCCCACAATTATCAACTTTCTAAGTCTTTCTGAGCAGGAGAAATCGCAAAACATAGTAATTTCTTCATTGCCGTCCAAAAACAACGCTTTTTTACACTCCTGTCTCCCTTTCTCCTGGAAACAATGACTTACATCAATCCTTTTACATAATTCTTGTTTCTCCTGACATTTCTAACATTGCCCACAAATATCAACTTTCTAAGTCTTTCTGAGCAGGAGAAATCGCAAAATATAGTCATTTCTTCATTGCCGTCCAAAAACAACGCT
Source organism: Mixophyes fleayi (assembly GCF_038048845.1). Taxonomy (NCBI): domain Eukaryota; kingdom Metazoa; phylum Chordata; class Amphibia; order Anura; family Limnodynastidae; genus Mixophyes; species Mixophyes fleayi. The sequence continues at coordinate 4,104 of NW_027446591.1, read as the reverse complement.
TTTTCACACTCCTGTCTCCCTTTCTCCTGGAAACAATGACTTACATCAATCCTTTTACATAATTCTTGTTTCTCATGACATTTCTAACATTGCCCACAATTATCAACTTTCTAAGTCTTTCTGAGCAGGAGAAACCGCAAAATATAGTCATTTCTTCATTGCCGTCCAAAAACAACGCTTTTTTACACTCCTGTCTCCCTTTCTCCTGGAAACAATGACTTACATCAATCCTTTTACATAATTCTTGTTTCTCATGACATTTCTAACATTGCCCACAATTATCAACTTTCTAAGTCTTTCTGAGCAGGAGAAATCGCAAAACATAGTCATTTCTTCATTGCCGTCCAAAAACAACACTTTTTTACACTCCTGTCTCTCTTTCTCTTGGAAACAATGACTTACATCAATACTTTTACATAATTCTTGTTTCTCCTGACATTTCTAACATTGCCCACAATTATCAACTTTCTAAGTCTTTTTGAGCAGGAGAAATCGCAGAACATAGTCATTTCTTCATTGCAGTCCAAAAACAACGCTTTTTTACACTCCTGTCTCCATTTATCTTGGAAACAATGACTTACATCAATCCTTTTACATAATTCTTGTTTCTCCTGACATTTCTAACATTGCCCACAATTATCAACTTTCTAAGTCTTTCTGAGCAGGAGAAATCGCAAAATATAGTAATTTCTTCATTGCCGTCCAAAAACAACGCTTTTTTACACTCCTGTCTCCCCTTCTCCTGGAAACAATGACTTACATCAATCCTTTTACATAATTCTTGTTTCTCATGACATTTCTAACATTGCCCACAATTATCAACTTTCTAAGTCTTTCTGAGCAAGAGAAATCGCAAAACAGTCATTTATTCATTGCCGTCCAAAAACAATGCTTTTTTACACTCCAGTCTCCCTTTCTCTTGGAAACAATGACTTACATCAATCCTTTTACATAATTCTTGTTTCTCCTGACATTTCTAACATTGCCCACAATTATCAACTTTCTAAGTCTTTTTGAGCAGGAGAAATCGCAGAACATAGTCATTTCTTCATTGCCGTCCAAAAACAACACTTTTTTACACTCCTGTCTCCCTTTCTCTTGGAAACAATGACTTACATCAATACTTTTACATAATTCTTGTTTCTCCTGACATTTCTAACATTGCCCACAATTATCAACTTTCTAAGTCTTTCTGAGCAGGAGAAACCGCAAAATATAGTCATTTCTTCATTGCCGTCCAAAAACAACGCTTTTTTACACTCCTGTCTCCCCTTCTCCTGGAAACAATGACTTACATCAATCCTTTTACATAATTCTTGTTTCTCATGACATTTCTAACATTGCCCACAAATATCAACTTTCTAAGTCTTTCTGAGCAGGAGAAATCGCAAAACATAGTCATTTCTTCATTGCAGTCCAAAAACAACGCTTTTTTACACTCCTGTCTCCCCTTCTCCTGGAAACAATGACTTACATCAATCCTTTTACATAATTCTTGTTTCTCATGACATTTCTAACATTGCCCACAAATATCAACTTTCTAAGTCTTTCTGAGCAGGAGAAATCGCAAAACATAGTCATTTCTTCATTGCAGTCCAAAAACAACGCTTTTTTACACTCCAGTCTCCCTTTCTCTTGGCAACAATGACTTACAACAATCCTTTTACATAATTCTTATTTCTCATGACATTTCTACCATTGCCCACAATTATCAACTTTCTAAGTCTTTCTGAGCAGGAGAAATCGCAAAACATAGTAATTTCTTCATTGCCGTCCAAAAACAACGCTTTTTTACACTCCTGTCTCCCTTTCTCCTGGAAACAATGACTTACATCAATCCTTTTACATAATTCTTGTTTCTCCTGACATTTCTAACATTGCCCACAAATATCAACTTTCTAAGTCTTTCTGAGCAGGAGAAATCGCAAAATATAGTCATTTCTTCATTGCAGTCCAAAAACAACGCTTTTTTACACTCCAGTCTCCCTTTCTCTTGGCAACAATGACTTACAACAATCCTTTTACATAATTCTTATTTCTCATGACATTTCTACCATTGCCCACAATTATCAACTTTCTAAGTCTTTTTGAGCAGGAGAAATCGCAGAACATAGTCATTTCTTCATTGCAGTCCAAAAACAACGCTTTTTTACACTCCTGTCTCCATTTATCTTGGAAACAATGACTTACATCAATCCTTTTACATAATTCTTGTTTCTCCTGACATTTCTAACATTGCCCACAATTATCAACTTTCTAAGTCTTTCTGAGCAGGAGAAATCGCAAAATATAGTAATTTCTTCATTGCCGTCCAAAAACAACGCTTTTTTACACTCCTGTCTCCCCTTCTCCTGGAAACAATGACTTACATCAATCCTTTTACATAATTCTTGTTTCTCATGACATTTCTAACATTGCCCACAATTATCAACTTTCTAAGTCTTTCTGAGCAAGAGAAATCGCAAAACAGTCATTTATTCATTGCCGTCCAAAAACAATGCTTTTTTACACTCCAGTCTCCCTTTCTCTTGGAAACAATGACTTACATCAATCCTTTTACATAATTCTTGTTTCTCCTGACATTTCTAACATTGCCCACAATTATCAACTTTCTAAGTCTTTTTGAGCAGGAGAAATCGCAGAACATAGTCATTTCTTCATTGCCGTCCAAAAACAACACTTTTTTACACTCCTGTCTCCCTTTCTCTTGGAAACAATGACTTACATCAATACTTTTACATAATTCTTGTTTCTCCTGACATTTCTAACATTGCCCACAATTATCAACTTTCTAAGTCTTTCTGAGCAGGAGAAACCGCAAAATATAGTCATTTCTTCATTGCCGTCCAAAAACAACGCTTTTTTACACTCCTGTCTCCCCTTCTCCTGGAAACAATGACTTACATCAATCCTTTTACATAATTCTTGTTTCTCATGACATTTCTAACATTGCCCACAAATATCAACTTTCTAAGTCTTTCTGAGCAGGAGAAATCGCAAAACATAGTCATTTCTTCATTGCAGTCCAAAAACAACGCTTTTTTACACTCCTGTCTCCCCTTCTCCTGGAAACAATGACTTACATCAATCCTTTTACATAATTCTTGTTTCTCATGACATTTCTAACATTGCCCACAAATATCAACTTTCTAAGTCTTTCTGAGCAGGAGAAATCGCAAAACATAGTCATTTCTTCATTGCAGTCCAAAAACAACGCTTTTTTACACTCCAGTCTCCCTTTCTCTTGGCAACAATGACTTACAACAATCCTTTTACATAATTCTTATTTCTCATGACATTTCTACCATTGCCCACAATTATCAACTTTCTAAGTCTTTCTGAGCAGGAGAAATCGCAAAACATAGTAATTTCTTCATTGCCGTCCAAAAACAACGCTTTTTTACACTCCTGTCTCCCTTTCTCCTGGAAACAATGACTTACATCAATCCTTTTACATAATTCTTGTTTCTCCTGACATTTCTAACATTGCCCACAAATATCAACTTTCTAAGTCTTTCTGAGCAGGAGAAATCGCAAAATATAGTCATTTCTTCATTGCCGTCCAAAAACAACGCTTTTTCACACTCCTGTCTCCCTTTCTCCTGGAAACAATGACTTACATCAATCCTTTTACATAATTCTTGTTTCTCATGACATTTCTAACATTGCCCACAATTATCAACTTTCTAAGTCTTTCTGAGCAAGAGAAATCGCAAAACAGTCATTTATTCATTGCCGTCCAAAAACAATGCTTTTTTTACACTCCAGTCTCCCTTTCTCTTGGAAACAATGACTTACATCAATACTTTTACATAATTCTTGTTTCTCCTGACATTTCTAACATTGCCCACAATTATCAACTTTCTAAGTCTTTCTGAGCAGGAGAAATCGCAAAATATAGTAATTTCTTCATTGCCGTCCAAAAACAACGCTTTTTTACACTCCTGTCTCCCCTTCTCCTGGAAACAATGACTTACATCAATCCTTTTACATAATTCTTGTTTCTCCTGACATTTCTAACATTGCCCACAATTATCAACTTTCTAAGTCTTTTTGAGCAGGAGAAATCGCAGAACATAGTCATTTCTTCATTGTAGTCCAAAA
>NW_027446590.1:0-51528 GCF_038048845.1 Mixophyes fleayi | reverse complement strand
TTTCATGATTCAATTCATGATTCATGATTCAATTTATGATTAATGATTCATGATTCAATTCATGATTCATGATTCATGATTCAATTCATGATTCATGATTCATGATTCAATTTATGATTCATGATTCATGATTCATGATTCATGATTCAATTCATGATTCATGATTTATGATTCAATTCATGATTCAATTCATGATTCATGATTAATTTCATGATTCATGATTCATGATTCAATTCATGATTCATGATTCATGATTCATGATTCATGATTCATGATTAAATTCATGATTCATGATTCATGAATTATGATTCAATTCATGATTCATGATTCATGATTCATGATTCATGATTCATGATTCATGATTAAATTCATGATTCATGATTCATGAATTATGATTCAATTCATGATTCTTGACTCATGATTCATGATTCGATTCATGATTCATGATTCATGATTTATGATTCAATTCATAATTCATGATTCAATTCATGATTCATGATTCATGATTCAATTCATGATTCATGATTCATGATTCAATTCATGATTCATGATTCATGATTCGATTCATGATTCATAATTTATGATTCAATTCATGATTCATGATTCATGATTCAATTCATGATTAATGATTCATGATCCATGATTCAATTCATGTTTCATGATTCATGATTCGATTCATGATTCATGATTAATGATTCAATTCATGATTCATGACTCAATTCATGATTCATGATTCATAATTCAATTCATGTTTCTTGATTCATTATTCGATTCATGATTCATGATTCATGATTCAATTCATGATTCATGATTCAATTCATGATTCATGATTCATGTTTCATTTCATGATTCATGATTCAATTCATGATTCATGATTCATGATTCAATTGATGATTCATGATTCATGATTCAATTCATGATTCACTTCATGATTCATAATTCATGATTCAATTTATTATTCATGATTCGTGATTTAATTCATGATTCAATTCATGATTCATGAATTAATTCAGGATTCAATTCATGATTCATGATTCATGATTCAATTCATGATTCATGATTCATGATTCAATTCATGATTCATGATCCGATTCATGATTCATGATTCAATTCATGATTCGAATCCTGATTCAATTTATGATTCATGATTTGATTTATGATTCATGATTCATGATTCATGATTCAATTCATGATTCATGATTCATGATTCATGATTCGATTTCTGATTCATGATTCATGATTCATGATTAAATTCATGATTCATGATTTATGATTCAATTCATGATTCATGATTTGATTCATGATTTTTGATTCATGATTCATGATTCGATTCATGATTCATGATTCATGATTCACTTCATGATTCATGATTCATGATTCATGATTCATGATTCAATTCATGATTCATGATTCATGATTCATGATTCAATTCATAATTCATGATTCATGATTCAATTCATGATTCATGATTCATGATTCATGATTGATGAATTCAATTCATGATTCATGATTTATGATTCAATTCAAGATTCAATTCATGATTCATGATTCAATTCATGATTCATGATTCATGATTCAATTCATGATTCATGATTCAATTCATGATTCATGATTCATGATTCAATTCATGATTCAATTTATGATTCATGATTCATGATTTAATTCATGATTCAATTCATGATTCAATTCATGATTCAATTCATGATTCATGATTCATGATTCAATTCATGATTCATGATTCAATTCATGATTCATGATTCAATTCATGATTTATGATTCAATTCATGATTCATAATTCATGATTCATGATTCAATTCACGATTCATGATTCAATTCATGATTCGAATCCTGATTCAATTAATGATTAATGATTCATGATTCAATTCATGATTCATGATTCATGATTCATGATTCAATTCATGATTCATGATTCAATTCATGATTCATGATTCAATTCATGATTCATGATTCATGATTCAATTCATGATTCATGATTCAATTCATGATTCATGATTTGAGTCATGATTCTTGATTCATGATTCATGATTCGATTCATGATTCATGATTCATGATTCAATTCATGATTTATGATTCAATTCATGATTCAAGATTCATGATTCGATTCATGATTCATGATTCAATTCATGATTCATGATTCAATTCATGATTCATGATTCAATTCATGATTCATGATTCATGATTTGATTCGTGATTCAATTCATGATTCATGATTCGATTCATGATTCATAATTCAATTCATGATTAATGATTCATGATTCAATTCATGATTTAATTCATGATTCATGATTCATGATTCAATTTATGATTCATGATTCAATTCATGATTCATGATTCAATTCATGATTCAAGATTCATGATTCGATTCATGATTCATGATTCATGATTCAATTCATGATTCATGATTCAATTCATGATTCATGATTCAATTCATGATTCATGATTTGATTCATGATTCATGATTTAATTCATGATTCATGATTCATGATTCAATTCATGATTCATGATTAATGATTCAATTCATGATTCAATTCATGACTCATGAATCATAATTCAATTTATGATTCATGATTCATGATTCATGATTGATGAATTCAATTCATGATTCATGATTCATGATTTATGATTCAATTCAAGATTCAATTCATGATTCATGATTCAATTCATGATTCATGATTCATGATTCAATTCATGATTCATGATTCATGATTCAATTCATGATTCATGATTCATGATTCAATTCATGATTCAATTTATGATTCTTGATTCATGATTTAATTCATGATTCAATTCATGATTCATGATTCAATTCATGATTCAATTCATGATTCATGATTCATGATTCAATTCATGATTCATGATTCAATTCATGATTCATGATTCAATTCATGATTCATGATTCGATTCATGATTCATGATTCATGATTCGATTCATGATTTATGATTCATGATTCATGATTCATGATTCATGATTCATGATTCAATTCATGATTCATGATTCGATTCATGATTCATGATTCATGATTCAATTCATGATTCATGATTCAATTCATGATTCAATTCATGATTCATGATTCGATTCATGATTCTTGATTCATGATTCATGATTCAATTCATGATTCATAATTCAATTCATGATTCAAGATTCATGATTCGATTCATGATTCATGATTCAATTAATGATTCATGATTCAATTCATGATTCATGATTCATGATTCGATTCATGATTCAATTCATGATTCATGATTCGATTCATGATTCATAATTCAATTCATGATTAATGATTCATGATTCAATTCATAATTCATGATTCATGATTCAATTCATGATTCGATTCATGATTCATAATTCAATTCATGATTAATGATTCATGATTCAATTCATAATTCATGATTCATGATTCAATTCATGATTCAATTCATGATTCATGATTCATGATTCAATTCATGATTCATGATTCATGATTCAATTCATGATTCATGATTCAATTCATGATTCATGATTCATGATTCAATTCATGATTCATGATTCAATTCATGATTCATGATTTGAGTCATGATTCTTGATTCATGATTCATGATTCGATTCATGATTCATGATTCATGATTCAATTCATGATTTATGATTCAATTCATGATTCAAGATTCATGATTCGATTCATGATTCATGATTCAATTCATGATTCATGATTCAATTCATGATTCATGATTCAATTCATGATTCATGATTCATGATTTGATTCGTGATTCAATTCATGATTCATGATTCGATTCATGATTCATAATTCAATTCATGATTAATGATTCATGATTCAATTCATGATTTAATTCATGATTCATGATTCATGATTCAATTTATGATTCATGATTCATGATTCAATTCATGATTCATGATTCAATTCATGATTCAAGATTCATGATTCGATTCATGATTCATGATTCATGATTCAATTCATGATTCATGATTCAATTCATGATTCATGATTCAATTCATGATTCATGATTTGATTCATGATTCATGATTTAATTCATGATTCATGATTCAATTCATGATTCATGATTAATGATTCAATTCATGATTCAATTCATGACTCATGAATCATAATTCAATTTATGATTCATGATTGATGATTCATGATTGATGAATTCAATTCATGATTCATGATTCATGATTTATGATTCAATTCAAGATTCAATTCATGATTCATGATTCAATTCATGGTTCATGATTCATGATTCAATTCATGATTCATGATTCATGATTCAATTCATGATTCATGATTCAATTCATGATTCAATTTATGATTCATGATTCATGATTTAATTCATGATTCAATTCATGATTCATGATTCAATTCATGATTCAATTCATGATTCATGATTCATGATTCAATTCATGATTCATGATTCAATTCATGATTCATGATTCAATTCATGATTCATGATTCGATTCATGATTCATGATTCGATTCATGATTTATGATTCATGATTCATGATTTAATTCATGATTCAATTCATGATTCATGATTCAATTCATGATTCAATTCATGATTCATGATTCATGATTCAATTCATGATTCATGATTCAATTCATGATTCATGATTCAATTCATGATTCATGATTCGATTCATGATTCATGATTCATGATTCAATTCATGATTCATGATTCAATTCATGATTCAATTCATGATTCATGATTCGATTCATGATTCTTGATTCATGATTCGATTCATGATTCATGATTCATGATTCAATTCATGATTCATAATTCAATTCATGATTCAAGATTCATGATTCGATTCATGATTCATGATTCAATTAATGATTCATGATTCAATTCATGATTCATGATTCATGATTCGATTCGTGATTCAATTCATGATTCATGATTCGATTCATGATTCATAATTCAATTCATGATTAATGATTCATGATTCAATTCATAATTCATGATTCATGATTCAATTCATGATTCAATTCATGATTCATGATTCAATTCATGATTCATGATTCATGATTCAATTCATGATTCATGATTCAATTCATGATTCATGATTCAATTCATGATTCATGATTCATGATTTATGATTAAATTCATGATTCAATTAATGATTCATGATTCATGATTCAATTCATGATTCATGATTCAATTCATGATTCATGATTCAATTCATGATTCATGATTCATGATTTATGATTAAATTCATGATTCAATTAATGATTCATGATTCATGATTCAATTCATGATTTATGATTCAATTCATGATTCATGATTCAATTCATGATTCATGATTCATGATTCAATTCATGATTCATGATTCATGAATTATGATTCAATTCATAATTCATGATTCAATTCATAATTCATGATTCATGATTCATGATTCAATTCATGATTCATGATTCAATTCATGATTCTTGATTCATGATTCATGATTCAATTCATGATTCATGATTCAATTCATGATTCATGATTCATGATTCATGATTCATGATTCAATTCATGATTCAAGATTCATGATTCAATTCATGATTCATGATTCATGATTCAATTCATGATTCATGATTCATGATTCAATTCATGATTCATGATTCAATTCATGATTCATGATTCGATTCATGATTCATGATTCAATTCATGATTCATGATTTATGATTTAATTCATGATTCATGATTCAATTCATGATTCAATTCATGACTCATGAATCATGATTCAATTTATGATTCATGATTCCTGATTCATGATTGATGAATTCAATTCATGATTCATGATTCATAATTTATGATTTAATTCATGATTCAATTCATGATTCATGATTCAATTCATGATACATGATTCATGATTCAATTCATGATTCAATTCATGATTCATGATTCATGATTCAATTCATGATTTATGATTCAATTCATGATTCATGATTCAATTCATGATTCATGATTCGATTCATGATTCATGATTCAATTCATGATTTATGATTCATGATTCATGATTACAATTCATGATTCATGATTGAATTCATGATTCGAATCCTGATTCAATTCATGATTCAATTCATGATTCATGATTCGATTCTTGATTCTTGATTCATGATTCATGATTCGATTCATGATTCATGATTCATGATTCAATTCATGATTCATGATTCATGATTCAATTCATTTTTCATGATTCATGATTCATGATTCGATTCATGATTCTTGACTCATGATTCATGATTCGATTCATGATTCATGATTCATGATTCATGATTTAATTCATGATTCATGATTCAATTCATGATTCAAGATTCATGATTCGATTCATGATTCATGATTCAATTCATGATTCATGATTCAATTCATGATTCATGATTCATGATTCGATTCGTGATTCAATTCATGATTCATGATTCAATTCATGATTCATGATTCAATTTATGATTAATGATTCATGATTCAATTCATGATTCATGATTCATGATTCAATTCATGATTCAATTCATGATTCATGATTCAATTTATGATTCATGATTCATGATTCATGATTCATGATTCAATTCATGATTCATGATTCATGATTCAATTCATGATTCAATTCATGATTCATGATTAATTTCATGATTCATGATTCATGATTCATGATTCATGATTAAATTCATGATTCATGATTCATGATTCATGATTCAATTCATGATTCATGATTCATGATTCATGATTCAATTCATGATTCAATTCATGATTCATGATTCATGATTTAATTTATAATTCATGATTCAATTCATGATTCATGATTCATGTTTCGATTCATGATTCAATTCATGATTCATGATTCGATTCATGATTCATGATTCAATTCATGATTCATAATTCATGATTTATGATTCAATTCATGATTCATGATTCAATTCATGATTCATGATTCATGATTCAATTCATGATTCATGATTCATGATTCGATTCATGATTCATGATTCATGATTCAATTCATGATTCATGATTCATGATTCAATTCATGATTCATGATTCATGATCCATGATTCAATTCATGTTTCATGATTCATGATTCGATTCATGATTCATGATTAATGATTCAATTCATGATTCATGATTCAATTCATGTTTCATGATTCATTATTCGATTCATGATTCATGATTCATGATTCATGATTCAATTCATGATTCATGATTCATGTTTCATTTCATGATTCATGATTCATGATTCAATTCATGATTCATGATTCATGATTCAATTCATGATTCATGATTCAATTCAAGATTCACTTCATGATTCATAATTCATGATTAAATTTATTATTCATGATTTGTGATTTAATTCATGATTCAATTCATGATTCATGATTCAATTCAGGATTCAATTCATGATTCATGATTCATGATTCAATTCATGATTCATGATTCATGATTCAATTCATGATTCATAATCCGATTCATGATTCATGATTCAATTCATGATTCGAATCCTGATTCAATTTATGATTCATGATTTGATTTATGATTCATGATTCATGATTCATGATTCAATTCATGATTCATGATTCAATTCATGATTCATGATTTAATTCATGATTCATGATTCGATTCATGATTCATGATTTAATTCATGATTCATGATTCATGATTCAATTCATGATTCATGATTCATGATTCAATTCATGATTCAATTCATGACTCATGAATCATAATTCAATTTATGATTCATGATTCATGATTCATGATTGATGAATTCAATTCATGATTCATGATTCATGATTTATGATTAAATTCAAGATTCAATTCATGATTCATGATTCAATTCATGATTCATGATTCATGATTCAATTCATGATTCATGATTCATGATTCAATTCATGATTCATAATTCATGATTCATGATTCAATTCATGATTCAATTTATGATTCATGATTCATGATTTAATTCATGATTCAATTCATGATTCATGATTCAATTCATGATTCAATTCATGATTCATGATTCATGATTCAATTCATGATTCATGATTCAATTCATGATTCATGATTCATGATTCATGATTCGATTCATGATTTATGATTCATGATTCATGATTCATGATTCATGATTCATGATTCAATTCATGATTCATGATTCGATTCATGATTCATGATTCAATTCATGATTCATGATTCAATTCATGATTCAATTCATGATTCATGATTCAATTCATGATTCAAGATTCATGATTCGATTCATGATTCATGATTCAATTAATGATTCATGATTCAATTCATGATTCATGATTCATGATTCGATTCGTGATTCAATTCATGATTCATGATTCGATTCATGATTCATAATTCAATTCATGATTAATGATTCATGATTCAATTCATAATTCATGATTCATGATTCAATTCATGATTCAATTCATGATTCATGATTCATGATTCAATTTATGATTCATGATTCATGATTCATGATTCATGATTCATGATTCAATTCATGATTCATAATTCAATTCATGATTCATGATTCATGATTTATGATTAAATTCATGATTCAATTAATGATTCATGATTCATGATTCAATTCATGATTCATGATTCATGATTCAATTCATGATTCATGATTCAATTCATGATTCATGATTTATGATTAAATTCATGATTCAATTAATGATTCATGATTCATGATTCAATTCATGATTCATGATTCAATTCATGATTCATGATTTAATTCATGATTCATGATTCATGATTCAATTCATGATTCATGATTCATGAATTATGATTCAATTCATGATTCATGATTCATGATTCAATTCATAATTCATGATTCATGATTCAATTCATGATTCATGATTCAATTCATGATTCTTGATTCATGATTCATGATTCAATTCATGATTCATGATTCATGATTCAATTCATGATTCATGATTCATGATTCATGATTCAATTCATGATTCAAGATTCATGATTCAATTCATGATTCATGATTCATGATTCAATTCATGATTCATGATTCATGATTCAATTCATGATTCATGATTCATGATTCAATTCATGATTCGATTCATGATTCATGATTCAATTCATGATTCATGATTTATGATTTAATTCATGATTCATGATTCAATTCATGATTCAATTCATGACTCATGAATCATGATTCAATTTATGATTCATGATTCATGATTCATGATTGATGAATTCAATTCATGATTCATGATTCATAATTTATGATTTAATTCATGATTCAATTCATGATTCATGATTCAATTCATGATACATGATTCATGATTCAATTCATGATTCATGATTCATGATTCAATTCATGATTCAATTCATGATTCATGATTCATGATTCAATTCATGATTTATGATTCAATTCATGATTCATGATTCAATTCATGATTCATGATTCGATTCATGATTCATGATTCATGATTCAATTCATGATTTATGATTCATGATTCATGATTCAATTCATGATTCTTGATTGAATTCATGATTCGAATCCTGATTCAATTCATGATTCAATTCATGATTCATGATTCGATTCTTGATTCTTGATTCATGATTCATGATTCGATTCATGATTCATGATTCATGATTCAATTCATGATTCATGATTCATGATTCATGATTCAATTCATAATTCATGATTCATGATTCATGATTCGATTCATGATTCTTGACTCATGATTCATGATTCGATTCATGATTCATGATTCATGATTTAATTCATGATTCATGATTCAATTCATGATTCAAGATTCATGATTCGATTCATGATTCATGATTCAATTCATGATTCATGATTCAATTCATGATTCATGATTCATGATTCGATTCGTGATTCAATTCATGATTCATGATTCAATTCATGATTCATGATTCAATTTATGATTAATGATTCATGATTCAATTCATGATTCATGATTCATGATTCAATTCATGATTCAATTCATGATTCATGATTCATGATTCAATTTATGATTCATGATTCATGATTCATGATTCATGATTCAATTCATGATTCATGATTCATGATTCAATTCATGATTCAATTCATGATTCATGATTAATTTCATGATTCATGATTCATGATTCATGATTCATGATTAAATTCATGATTCATGATTCATGATTCATGATTCAATTCATGATTCATGATTCATGATTCATGATTCATGATTCATGATTCATGATTCATGATTCAATTCATGATTCAATTCATGATTCATGATTCATGATTTAATTTATAATTCATGATTCAATTCATGATTTAAGATTCATGATTCGATTAATGATTCATGATTCAATTCATGATTCATGATTCATGTTTCGATTTATGATTCAATTCATGATTCATGATTCGATTCATGATTCATGATTCAATTCATGATTCATAATTCATGATTTATGATTCAATTCATGATTCATGATTCAATTCATGATTCATGATTCATAATTCATGATTCAATTCATGATTCATGATTCATGATTCAATTCATGATTCATGATTTATGATTCAATTCATGATTCATGATTCATGATTCAATTCATGATTCATGATTCATGATCCATGATTCAATTCATGTTTCATGATTCATGATTCGATTCATGATTCATGATTAATGATTCAATTCATGATTCATGATTCAATTCATGTTTCATGATTCAATTCATGTTTCATGATTCATTATTTGATTCATGATTCATGATTCATGATTCAATTCATGATTCATGATTCAATTCATGATTCATGATTCATGTTTCATTTCATGATTCATGATTCATGATTCAATTCATGATTCATGATTCATGATTCAATTCATGATTCATGATTCATGATTCAATTCATGATTCACTTCATGATTCATGATTCAATTTATTATTCATGATTCGTGATTTAATTCATGATTCAATTCATGATTCATGATTCTATTCAGGATTCAATTCATGATTCATGATTCATGATTCAATTCATGATTCATGATTCATGATTCAATTCATGATTCATTATCCGATTCATGATTCATGATTAAATTCATGATTCGAATCCTGATTCAATTTATGATTCATGATTTGATTTATGATTCATGATTCATGATTCATGATTCAATTCATGATTCATGATTTGATTTATGATTCATGATTCATGATTCAATTCATGATTCATGATTCATGATTCGATTTCTGATTCATTATTCATGATTCATGATTAAATTCATGATTCATGATTTATGATTCAATTCATGATTCATGATTCATGATTCAATTCATGATTCATGATTCATGATTCAATTCATGATTCAATTTATGATTCATGATTCATGATTTAATTCATGATTCAATTCATGATTCATGATTCAATTCATGATTCAATTCATGATTCATGATTCATGATTCAATTCATGATTCAATTCATGATACATGATTCAATTCATGATTCATGATTCAATTCATGATTCATGATTCGATTCATGATTCATGATTCATGATTCAATTCATGATTTATGATTCATGATTCATGATTTGATTCGTGATTCAATTCATGATTCATGATTCGATTCATGATTCATAATTCAATTCATGATTAATGATTCATGATTCAATTCATGATTTAATTCATGATTCATGATTCATGATTCAATTTATGATTCATGATTCATGATTCAATTCATGATTCATGATTCAATTCATGATTCAAGATTCATGATTCGATTCATGATTCATGATTCATGATTCAATTCATGATTCATGATTCAATTCATGATTCATGATTCAATTCATGATTCATGATTCGATTCATGATTCATGATTTAATTCATGATTCATGATTCATGATTCAATTCATGATTCATGATTAATGTTTCAATTCATGATTCAATTCATGACTCATGAATCATAATTCAATTTATGATTCATGATTCATGATTGATGAATTCAATTCATGATTCATGATTCATGATTTATGATTCAATTCAAGATTCAATTCATGATTCATGATTCAATTCATGATTCATGATTCATGATTCAATTCATGATTCATGATTCATGATTCAATTCATGATTCATGATTCATGATTCAATTCATGATTCAATTTATGATTCATGATTCATGATTTAATTCATGATTCAATTCATGATTCATGATTCAATTCATGATTCAATTCATGATTCATGATTCATGATTCAATTCATGATTCAATTTATGATTCATGATTCATGATTTAATTCATGATTCAATTCATGATTCATGATTCAATTCATGATTCAATTCATGATTCATGATTCATGATTCAATTCATGATTCATGATTCAATTCATGATTCATGATTCGATTCATGATTCATGATTCATGATTCGATTTATGATTTATGATTCATGATTCATGATTCATGATTCATGATTCATGATTCAATTCATGATTCATGATTCGATTCATGATTCATGATTCATGATTCAATTCATGATTCATGATTCAATTCATGATTCAATTCATGATTCATGATTCGATTCATGATTCTTGATTCATGATTCATGATTCGATTCATGATTCATGATTCATGATTCAATTCATGATTCATAATTCAATTCATGATTCAAGATTCATGATTCGATTCATGATTCAATTCATGATTCATGATTCATGATTCAATTTATGATTCATGATTCATGATTCATGATTCATGATTCATGATTCAATTCATGATTCATGATTCATGATTCAATTCATGATTCATGATTCAATTCATGATTCATGATTCATGATTTATGATTAAATTCATGATTCAATTAATGATTCATGATTCATGATTCAATTCATGATTCATGATTCATGATTCAATTCATGATTCATGATTCAATTCATGATTCATGATTCATGATTTATGATTAAATTCATGATTCAATTAATGATTCATGATTCATGATTCAATTCATGATTCATGATTCAATTCATGATTCATGATTCAATTCATGATTCATGATTCATGATTCAGTTCATGATTCATTATTCATGAATTATGATTCAATTCATGATTCATGATTCAATTCATAATTCATGATTCATGATTCATGATTCAATTCATGATTCATGATTCAATTCATGATTCTTGATTCATGATTCATGATTCAATTCATGATTCATGATTCATGATTCAATTCATGATTCATGATTCATGATTCATGATTCAATTCATGATTCAAGATTCATGATTCAATTCATGATTCATGATTCATGATTCAATTCATGATTCATGATTCATGATTCAATTCATGATTCATGATTCAATTCATGATTCATGATTCGATTCATGATTCATGATTCAATTCATGATTCATGATTTATGATTTAATTCATGATTCATGATTCAATTCATGATTCAATTCATGACTCATGAATCATGATTCAATTTATGATTCATGATTCATGATTCATGATTGATGAATTCAATTCATGATTCATGATTCATAATTTATGATTTAATTCATGATTCAATTCATGATTCATGATTCAATTCATGATACATGATTCATGATTCAATTCATGATTCATGATTCATGATTCAATTCATGATTCGATTCATGATTCATGATTCATGATTCAATTCATGATTTATGATTCATGATTCATGATTCAATTCATGATTCATGATTGAATTCATGATTCGAATCCTGATTCAATTCATGATTCAATTCATGATTCATGATTCGATTCTTGACTCTTGATTCATGATTCATGATTCGATTCATGATTCATGATTCATGATTCAATTCATGATTCATGATTCATGATTCATGATTCAATTCATAATTCATGATTCATGATTCATGATTCGATTCATGATTCTTGACTCATGATTCATGATTCGATTCATGATTCATGATTCATGATTCATGATTCATGATTCATGATTTAATTCATGATTCATGATTCAATTCATGATTCAAGATTCATGATTCGATTCATGATTCATGATTCAATTCATGATTCATGATTCAATTCATGATTCATGATTCATGATTCGATTCGTGATTCAATTCATGATTCATGATTCAATTCATGATTCATGATTCAATTTATGATTAATGATTCATGATTCAATTCATGATTCATGATTCATGATTCAATTCATGATTCAATTCATGATTCATGATTCATGATTCAATTTATGATTCATGATTCATGATTCATGATTCATGATTCAATTCATGATTCATGATTCAATTCATGATTCATGATTCAATTCATGATTCATGATTCGATTCATGATTCATGATTTAATTCATGATTCATGATTCATGATTCAATTCATGATTCATGATTAATGATTCAATTCATGATTCAATTCATGACTCATGAATCATAATTCAATTTATGATTCATGATTCATGATTCATGATTGATGAATTCAATTCATGATTCATGATTCATGATTTATGATTCAATTCAAGATTCAATTCATGATTCATGATTCAATTCATGATTCATGATTCATGATTCAATTCATGATTCAATTTATGATTCATGATTCATGATTTAATTCATGATTCAATTCATGATTCATGATTCAATTCATGATTCAATTCATGATTCATGATTCATGATTCAATTCATGATTCATGATTCAATTCATGATTCATGATTCGATTCATGATTCATGATTCATGATTCGATTTATGATTTATGATTCATGATTCATGATTCATGATTCATGATTCATGATTCAATTCATGATTCATGATTCGATTCATGATTCATGATTCAATTCATGATTCATGATTCAATTCATGATTCGATTCATGATTCATGATTCGATTCATGATTCTTGATTCATGATTCATGATTCGATTCATGATTCATGATTCATGATTCAATTCATGATTCATAATTCAATTCATGATTCAAGATTCATGATTCGATTCATGATTCATGATTCAATTAATGATTCATGATTCAATTCATGATTCATGATTCATGATTCGATTCGTGATTCAATTCATGATTCATGATTTCGATTCATGATTCATAATTCAATTCATGATTAATGATTCATGATTCAATTCATAATTCATGATTCATGATTCAATTCATGATTCAATTCATGATTCATGATTCATGATTCAATTTATGATTCATGATTCATGATTCATGATTCACTGATTCAATTCATGATTCATGATTCATGATTCAATTCATGATTCATGATTCGATTCTTGACTCTTGATTCATGATTCATGATTCGATTCATGATTCATGATTCATGATTCAATTCATGATTCATGATTCATGATTCATGATTCAATTCATAATTCATGATTCATGATTCATGATTCGATTCATGATTCTTGACTCAAGATTCATGATTCGATTCATGATTCATGATTCATGATTCATGATTCATGATTCATGATTTAATTCATGATTCATGATTCAATTCATGATTCAAGATTCATGATTCGATTCATGATTCATGATTCAAATTCATGATTCATGATTCAATTCATGATTCATGATTCATGATTCGATTCGTGATTCAATTCATGATTCATGATTCAATTCATGATCATGATTCAATTTATGATTAATGATTCATGATTCAATTCATGATTCATGATTCATGATTCAATTCATGATTCAATCATGATTCATGATTCATGATTCAATTTATGATTCATGATTCATGATTCAATGATTCATGATTCAATTCATGATTCATGATTCAATTCATGATTCATGATTCAATTCATGATTCATGATTCGATTCATGATTCATGATTTTTTCGATTCATGATTCATGATTTAATTCATGATTCATGATTCATGATTCAATTCATGATTCATGATTAATGATTCAATTCATGATTCAATTCATGACTCATGAATCATAATTCAATTTATGATTCATGATTCATGATTCATGATTGATGAATTCAATTCATGATTCATGATTCATGATTTATGATTCAATTCAAGATTCAATTCATGATTCATGATTCAATTCATGATTCATGATTCATGATTCAATTCATGATTCATGATTCATGATTCAATTCATGATTCATGATTCATGATTCAATTCATGATTCAATTTATGATTCATGATTCATGATTTAATTCATGATTCAATTCATGATTCATGATTCAATTCATGATTCAATTCATGATTCATGATTCATGATTCAATTCATGATTCATGATTCAATTCATGATTCATGATTCGATTCATGATTTATGATTCATGATTCATGATTCATGATTCATGATTCATGATTCAATTCATGATTCATGATTCGATTCATGATTCATGTTTCATGATTCAATTCATGATTCATGATTCAATTCATGATTCGATTCATGATTCATGATTCGATTCATGATTCTTGATTCATGATTCATGATTCAATTCATGATTCGATTCATGATTCATGATTCGATTCATGATTCTTGATTCATGATTCATGATTCGATTCATGATTCATGATTCATGATTCAATTCATGATTCATAATTCAATTCATGATTCAAGATTCATGATTCGATTCATGATTCATGATTCAATTAATGATTCATGATTCAATTCATGATTCATGATTCATGATTCGATTCGTGATTCAATTCATGATTCATGATTCGATTCATGATTCATAATTCAATTCATGATTAATGATTCATGATTCAATTCATAATTCATGATTCATGATTCAATTCATGATTCAATTCATGATTCATGATTCATGATTCAATTTATGATTCATGATTCATGATTCATGATTCATGATTCAATTCATGATTCATGATTCATGATTCAATTCATGATTCATGATTCAATTCATGATTCATGATTCATGATTTATGATTAAATTCATGATTCAATTAATGATTCATGATTCATGATTCAATTTATGATTCATGATTCATGATTCAATTCATGATTCATGATTCAATTCATGATTCATGATTCATGATTTATGATTAAATTCATGATTCAATTAATGATTCATGATTCATGATTCAATTCATGATTCATGATTCAATTCATGATTCATGATTCAATTCATGATTCATGATTCATGATTCAATTCATGATTCATGATTCATGAATTATGATTCAATTCATGATTCATGATTCAATTCATAATTCATGATTCATGATTCATGATTCAATTCATGATTCATGATTCAATTCATGATTCTTGATTCATGATTCATGATTCAATTCATGATTCATGATTCATGATTCAATTCATGATTCATGATTCATGATTCATGATTCATGATTCAATTCATGATTCAAGATTCATGATTCAATTCATGATTCATGATTCATGATTCAATTCATGATTCATGATTCATGATTCAATTCATGATTCATGATTCAATTCATGATTCATGATTCGATTCATGATTCATGATTCAATTCATGATTCATGATTTATGATTTAATTCATGATTCATGATTCAATTCATGATTCAATTCATGACTCATGAATCATGATTCAATTTATGAATCATGATTCATGATTGATGAATTCAATTCATGATTCATGATTCATAATTTATGATTTAATTCATGATTCAATTCATGATTCATGATTCAATTCATGATACATGATTCATGATTCAATTCATGATTCATGATTCATGATTCAATTCATGATTCGATTCATGATTCATGATTCATGATTCAATTCATGATTTATGATTCATGATTCATGATTCAATTCATGATTCATGATTGAATTCATGATTTGAATCCTGATTCAATTCATGATTCAATTCATGATTCATGATTCGATTCTTGACTCTTGATTCATGATTCATGATTCGATTCATGATTCATGATTCATGATTCAATTCATGATTCATGATTCATGATTCATGATTCAATTCATAATTCATGATTCATGATTCATGATTCGATTCATGATTCTTGACTCATGATTCATGATTCGATTCATGATTCATGATTCATGATTCATGATTCATGATTCATGATTTAATTCATGATTCATGATTCAATTCATGATTCAAGATTCATGATTCGATTCATGATTCATGATTCAATTCATGATTCATGATTCAATTCATGATTCATGATTCATGATTCGATTCGTGATTCAATTCATGATTCATGATTCAATTCATGATTCATGATTCAATTTATGATTAATGATTCATGATTCAATTCATGATTCATGATTCATGATTCAATTCATGATTCAATTCATGATTCATGATTCATGATTCAATTTATGATTCATGATTCATGATTCATGATTCATGATTCAATTCATGATTCATGATTCAATTCATGATTCAATTCATGATTCATGATTCATGATTTAATTTATAATTCATGATTCAATTCTCATGATTCATGTTTCGATTCATGATTCATGATTTATGATTCAATTCATGATTCATGATTCATGATTCAATTCATGATTCATGATTCATGATCCATGATTCAATTCATGTTTCATGATTCATGATTCGATTCATGATTCATGATTAATGATTCAATTCATGATTCATGATTCAATTCATGTTTCATGATTCATTATTCGATTCATGATTCATGATTCATGATTCAATTCATGATTCATGATTCAATTCATGATTCATGATTCATGTTTCATTTCATGATTCATGATTCATGATTCAATTCATGATTCATGATTCATGATTCAATTCATGATTCATGATTCAATTCATGATTCACTTCATGATTCATAATTCATGATTAAATTTATTATTCATGATTCGTGATTTAATTCATGATTCAATTCATGATTCATGATTCAATTCAGGATTCAATTCATGATTCATGATTCATGATTCAATTCATGATTCATGATTCATGATTCAATTCATGATTCATGATCCGATTCATGATTCATGATTCAATTCATGATTCATGATCCGATTCATGATTCATGATTCAATTCATGATTCGAATCCTGATTCAATTTATGATTCATGATTTGATTTATGATTCATGATTCATGATTCATGATTCAATTCATGATTCATGATTCAATTCATGATTCATGATTCGATTCATGATTCATGATTTAATTCAAGATTCATGATTCATGATTCAATTCATGATTCATGATTCATGATTCAATTCATGATTCAATTCATGACTCATGAATCATAATTCAATTTTTGATTCATGATTCATGATTCATGATTGATGAATTCAAGTCATGATTCATGATTCATGATTTATGATTCAATTCAAGATTCAATTCATGATTCATGATTCAATTCATGATTCATGATTCATGATTCAATTCATGATTCATGATTCATGATTCAATTCATGATTCAATTTATGATTCATGATTCATGATTTAATACATGATTCAATTCATGATTCATGATTCAATTCATGATTCAATTCATGATTCATGATTCATGATTCAATTCATGATTCATGATTCAATTCATGATTCATGATTCATGATTCGATTCATGATTTATGATTCATGATTCATGATTCATGATTCATGATTCATGATTCAATTCATGATTCATGATTCGATTCATGATTCATGATTCAATTCATGATTCATGATTCAATTCATGATTCAATTCATGATTCATGATTCGATTCATGATTCTTGATTCATGATTCATGATTCGATTCATGATTCATGATTCATGATTCAATTCATGATTCATGATTCAATTCATGATTCAAGATTCATGATTCGATTCATGATTCATGATTCAATTAATGATTCATGATTCAATTCATGATTCATGATTCATGATTCGATTCGTGATTCAATTCATGATTCATGATTCGATTCATGATTCATAATTCAATTCATGATTAATGATTCATGATTCAATTCATAATTCATGATTCATGATTCAATTCATGATTCAATTCATGATTCATGATTCATGATTCAATTTATGATTCATGATTCATGATTCATGATTCATGATTCAATTCATGATTCATGATTCATGATTCAATTCATGATTCATGATTAAATTCATGATTCATGATTCATGATTTATGATTAAATTCATGATTCATGATTCATGATTTATGATTAAATTCATGATTCATGATTCATGATTCAATTCATGATTCATGATTCAATTCATGATTCATGATTCATGATTTATGATTTAATTCATGATTCAATTAATGATTCATGATTCATGATTCAATTCATGATTCATGATTCAATTCATGATTCATGATTTAATTCATGATTCATGATTCATGATTCAATTCATGATTCATGATTCATGAATTATGATTCAATTCATGATTTATGATTCATGATTCAATTCATAATTCATGATTCATGATTCATGATTCAATTCATGATTCATGATTCAATTCATGATTCTTGATTCATGATTCATGATTCAATTCATGATTCATGATTCATGATTCAATTCATGATTCAAGATTCATGATTCAATTCATGATTCATGATTCATGATTCAATTCATGATTCATGATTCATGATTCAATTCATGATTCATGATTCAATTCATGATTCATGATTCGATTCATGATTCATGATTCAATTCATGATTCATGATTTATGATTTAATTCATGATTCATGATTCAATTCATGATTCAATTCATGACTCATGAATCATGATTCAATTTATGATTCATGATTCATGATTCATGATTGATGAATTCAATTTATGATTCATGATTCATAATTTATGATTTAATTCATGATTCAATTCATGATTCATGATTCAATTCATGATACATGATTCATGATTCAATTCATGATTCATGATTCATGATTCAATTCATGATTCAATTCATGATTCATGATTCATGATTCAATTCATGATTTATGATTCAATTCATGATTCATGATTCAATTCATGATTCATGATTCGATTCATGATTCATGATTCATGATTCAATTCATGATTTATGATTCATGATTCATGATTCAATTCATGATTCATGATTGAATTCATGATTCGAATCCTGATTCAATTCATGATTCAATTCATGATTCATGATTCGATTCTTGATTCTTGATTCATGATTCATGATTCGATTCATGATTCATGATTCATGATTCAATTCATGATTCATGATTCATGATTCATGATTCAATTCATAATTCATGATTCATGATTCATGATTCGATTCATGATTCTTGACTCATGATTCATGATTCGATTCATGATTCATGATTCAATTCATGATTCAAGATTCATGATTCGATTCATGATTCATGATTCAATTCATGATTCATGATTCAATTCATGATTCATGATTCATGATTCGATTCGTGATTCAATTCATGATTCATGATTCAATTCATGATTCATGATTCAATTTATGATTAATGTTTCAATTCATGATTCATGATTCAATTCATGATTCAATTCATGATTCATGATTCATGATTCAATTTATGATTCATGATTCATAATTCATGATTCAATTCATGATTAAATTCATGATTCATGATTAATTTCATGATTCATGATTCATGATTCATGATTAAATTCATGATTCATGATTCATGATTCATGATTCAATTCATGATTCATGATTCATGATTCATGATTCATGATTCAATTCATGATTCAATTCATGATTCATGATTCATGATTTAATTTATAATTCATGATTCAATTCATGATTTAAGATTCATGATTCGATTAATGATTCATGATTCAATTCATGATTCATGATTCATGTTTCGATTCATGATTCAATTCATGATTCATGATTCGATTCATGATTCATGATTCAATTCATGATTCATAATTCATGATTTATGATTCAATTCATGATTCATGATTCAATTCATGATTCATGATTCATAATTCATGATTCAATTCATGATTCATGATTCATGATTCAATTCATGATTCATGATTCATGATTCGATTCATGATTCATGATTTATGATTCAATTCATGATTCATGATTCATGATTCAATTCATGATTCATGATTCATGATCCATGATTCAATTCATGTTTCATGATTCATGATTCGATTCATGATTCATGATCCGATTCATGATTCATGATTCAATTCATGATTCGAATCCTGATTCAATTTATGATTCATGAATTGATTTATGATTCATGATTCATGATTCAATTCATGATTCATGATTTGATTTATGATTCATGATTCATGATTCAATTCATGATTCATGATTCATGATTCATGATTCATGATTCATGATTCGATTTCTGATTCATGATTCATGATTCATGATTAAATTCATGATTCATGATTTATGATTCAATTCATGATTCATGATTCGATTCATGATTTTTGATTCATGATTCATGATTCGATTCATGATTCATGATTCATGATTCACTTCATGATTCATGATTCATGATTCATGATTCATGATTCATGATTCAATTCATGATTCATGATTCATGATTCATGATTCATGATTCAATTCATGATTCATGATTCATGATTCATGATTCAATTCATAATTCATGATTCATGAATCATGATTCAATTAATGATTCATGATTCATGATTCATGATTGATGAATTCAATTCATGATTCATGATTCATAATTTATGATTTAATTCATGATTCAATTCATGATTCATGATTCAATTCATGATACATGATTCATGATTCAATTCATGATTCATGATTCATGATTCAATTCATGATTCAATTCATGATTCATGATTCATGATTCAATTCATGATTTATGATTCAATTCATGATTCATGATTCAATTCATGATTCATGATTCGATTCATGATTCATGATTCATGATTCAATTCATGATTTATGATTCATGATTCATGATTGAATTCATGATTCATGATTGAATTCATGATTCGAATCCTGATTCAATTCATGATTCAATTCATGATTCATGATTCGATTCTTGATTCTTGATTCATGATTCATGATTCGATTCATGATTCATGATTCATGATTCAATTCATGATTCATGATTCATGATTCATGATTCAATTCATAATTCATGATTCATGATTCATGATTCGATTCATGATTCTTGACTCATGATTCATGATTCGATTCATGATTCATGATTCATGATTCATGATTTAATTCATGATTCATGATTCAATTCATGATTCAATTCATGATTCATGATTCATGATTCAATTCATGATTTATGATTCAATTCATGATTCATGATTCGATTCATGATTCATGATTCATGATTCAATTCATGATTTATGATTCATGATTCATGATTCAATTCATGATTTATGATTGAATTCATGATTCGAATCCTGATTCAATTCATGATTCAATTCATGATTCATGATTCGATTCTTGATTCTTGATTCATGATTCATGATTCGATTCATGATTCATGATTCATGATTCAATTCATGATTCATGATTCATGATTCATGATTCAATTCATAATTCATGATTCATGATTCATGATTCAATTCATGATTCTTGACTCATGATTCATGATTCGATTCATGATTCATGATTCATGATTCATGATTTAATTCATGATTCATGATTCAATTCATGATTCAAGATTCATGATTCGATTCATGATTCATGATTCAATTCATGATTCATGATTCAATTCATGATTCATGATTCATGATTCGATTTGTGATTCAATTCATGATTCATGATTCAATTCATGATTCATGATTCAATTTATGATTAATGATTCATGATTCAATTCATGATTCATGATTCAATTCATGATTCAATTCATGATTCATGATTCATGATTCAATTTATGATTCATGATTCATAATTCATGATTCAATTCATGATTAAATTCATGATTCATGATTAATTTCATGATTCATGATTCATGATTCATGATTAAATTCATGATTCATGATTCATGATTCATGATTCAATTCATGATTCATGATTCATGATTCATGATTCAATTCATGATTCAATTCATGATTCATGATTCATGATTTAATTTATAATTCATGATTCAATTCATGATTTAAGATTCATGATTCGATTAATGATTCATGATTCAATTCATGATTCATGATTCATGTTTCGATTCATGATTCAATTCATGATTCATGATTCGATTCATGATTCATGATTCAATTCATGATTCATAATTCATGATTTATGATTCAATTCATGATTCATGATTCAATTCATGATTCATGATTCATAATTCATGATTCAATTCATGATTCATGATTCATGATTCAATTCATGATTCATGATTCATGATTCGATTCATGATTCATGATTTATGATTCAATTCATGATTCATGATTCATGATTCAATTCATGATTCATGATTCATGATCCATGATTCAATTCATGTTTCATGATTCATGATTCGATTCATGATTCATGATCCGATTCATGATTCATGATTCAATTCATGATTCGAATCCTGATTCAATTTATGATTCATGAATTGATTTATGATTCATGATTCATGATTCATGATTCAATTCATGATTCATGATTTGATTTATGATTCATGATTCATGATTCAATTCATGATTCATGATTCATGATTCATGATTCATGATTCATGATTCGATTTCTGATTCATGATTCATGATTCATGATTAAATTCATGATTCATGATTTATGATTCAATTCATGATTCATGATTCGATTCATGATTTTTGATTCATGATTCATGATTCGATTCATGATTCATGATTCATGATTCACTTCATGATTCATGATTCATGATTCATGATTCATGATTCATGATTCATGATTCAATTCATGATTCATGATTCATGATTCATGATTCAATTCATAATTCATGATTCATGATTCAATTCATGATTCAAGATTCATGATTCGATTCATGATTCATGATTCAATTCATGATTCATGATTTAATTCATGATTCATGATTCAATTCATGATTCATGATTCGATTCATGATTCATGATTCAATTCATGATTCATGATTCATGATTCATCTCATGATTCATGATTCATGATTCAATTCATGATTCAATTCATGACTCATGAATCATGATTCAATTTATGATTCATGATTCATGATTCATGATTGATGAATTCAATTCATGATTGAATTCATGATTCATGATTCAATTCATGATTCATGATTCAATTCATGATTCATGATTCATGATTCAATTCATGATTCATGATTCAATTCATAATTCAATTTATGATTCATGATTCATGATTCATGATTTAATTCATGATTCAATTCATGATTAATGATTCAATTCATGATTCAATTCATGATTCATGATTCATGATTCAATTCATGATTCATGATTCAATTCATGATTCATGATTCAATTCATGATTCATGATTCGATTCATAATTCATGATTCATGATTCAATTCATGATTTATGATTCATGATTCATGATTCATGATTCAATTCATGATTTATGATTCAATTCATGATTCATGATTCAATTCATGATTCATGATTCAATTCATGATTCGCATCCTGATTCAATTCATGATTCATGATTCATGATTCAATTCATGATTCATGATTCATGATTCAATTCATGATTCATGATTCAATTCATGATTCAATTCATGATTCAATTCATGATTCATGATTCGATTCATGATTGATGAATTCAATTCATGATTCATGATTCATGATTTATGATTCAATTCAAGATTCAATTCATGATTCATGATTCAATTCATGATTCATGATTCATGATTCAATTCATGATTCATGATTCATGATTCAATTCATGATTCATGATTCATGATTCAATTCATGATTCAATTTATGATTCATGATTCATGATTTAATTCATGATTCAATTCATGATTCATGATTCAATTCATGATTCAATTCATGATTCATGATTCATGATTCAATTCATGATTCATGATTCATGATTCAATTCATGATTCATGATTCAATTCATGATTCATGATTCATGATTCGATTCATGATTTATGATTCATGATTCATGATTCATGATTCATGATTCATGATTCAATTCATGATTCATGATTCGATTCATGATTCATGATTCAATTCATGATTCATGATTCAATTCATGATTCGATTCATGATTCATGATTCGATTCATGATTCTTGATTCATGATTCATGATTCGATTCATGATTCATGATTCATGATTCAATTCATGATTCATGATTCAATTCATGATTCAAGATTCATGATTCGATTCATGATTCATGATTCAATTAATGATTCATGATTCAATTCATGATTCATGATTCATGATTCGATTCGTGATTCAATTCATGATTCATGATTCGATTCATGATTCATAATTCAATTCATGATTAATGATTCATGATTCAATTCATAATTCATGATTCATGATTCAATTCATGATTCAATTCATGATTCATGATTCATGATTCAATTTATGATTCATGATTCATGATTCATGATTCATGATTCAATTCATGATTCATGATTCATGATTCAATTCATGATTCATGATTAAATTCATGATTCATGATTCATGATTTATGATTAAATTCATGATTCATGATTCATGATTTATGATTAAATTCATGATTCAAATTCATGATTGATTCATGATTTCATGATTTCATGATTTAAATTCATGATTCATGATTCATGATTTATGATTAAATTCATGATTCAATTCATGATTCATGATTCATGATTCAATTCATGATTCAATTCATGATTCATGATTCATGATTCAATTCATGATTTATGATTCAATTCATGATTCATGATTCAATTCATGATTCATGATTCGATTCATGATTCATGATTCATGATTCAATTCATGATCATGATTGAATTCATGATTCGAATCCTGATTCAATTCATGATTCAATTCATGATTCATGATTCTATTCTTGATTCTTGATTCATGATTCATGATTCGATTCATGATTCATGATTCATGATTCAATTCATGATTCATGATTCATGATTCATGATTCAATTCATGATTCATGATTCAATTCATGATTCATGATTCATGATTTATGATTTAATTCATGATTCAATTAATGATTCATGATTCATGATTCAATTCATGATTCATGATTCAATTCATGATTCATGATTTAATTCATGATTCATGATTCATGATTCAATTCATGATTCATGATTCATGAATTATGATTCAATTCATGATTCATGATTCAATTCATAATTCATGATTCATGATTCATGATTCAATTCATGATTCATGATTCAATTCATGATTCTTGATTCATGATTTATGATTCAATTCATGATTCATGATTCATGATTCAATTCATGATTCAAGATTCATGATTCAATTCATGATTCATGATTCATGATTCAATTCATGATTCATGATTCAATTCATGATTCATGATTCAATTCATGATTCATGATTCGATTCATTATTCATGATTCAATTCATGATTCATGATTTATGATTTAATTCATGATTCATGATTCAATTCATGATTCAATTCATGACTCATGAATCATGATTCAATTTATGATTCATGATTCATGATTCATGATTGATGAATTCAATTCATGATTCATGATTCATAATTTATGATTTAATTCATGATTCAATTCATGATTCATGATTCAATTCATGATACATGATTCATGATTCAATTCATGATTCATGATTCATGATTCAATTCATGATTCAATTCATGATTCATGATTCATGATTCAATTCATGATTTATGATTCAATTCATGATTCATGATTCAATTCATGATTCATGATTCGATTCATGATTCATGATTCATGATTCAATTCATGATTTATGATTCATGATTCATGATTCAATTCATGATTCATGATTGAATTCATGATTCGAATCCTGATTCAATTCATGATTCAATTCATGATTCATGATTCTATTCTTGATTCTTGATTCATGATTCATGATTCGATTCATGATTCATGATTCATGATTCAATTCATGATTCATGATTCATGATTCATGATTCAATTCATAATTCATGATTCATGATTCATGATTCGATTCATGATTCTTGACTCATGATTCATGATTCGATTCATGATTCATGATTCATGATTTAATTCACGATTCATGATTCAATTCATGATTCAAGATTCATGATTCGATTCATGATTCATGATTCAATTCATGATTCATGATTCAATTCATGATTCATGATTCATGATTCGATTCGTGATTCAATTCATGATTCATGATTCAATTCATGATTCATGATTCAATTTATGATTAATGATTCATGATTCAATTCATGATTCATGATTCATGATTCAATTCATGATTCAATTCATGATTCATGATTCATGATTCAATTTATGATTCATGATTCATAATTCATGATTCAATTCATGATTAAATTCATGATTCATGATTAATTTCATGATTCATGATTCATGATTCATGATTCATGATTAAATTCATGATTCATGATTCATGATTCATGATTCATGATTCAATTCATGATTCAATTCATGATTCATGATTCATGATTTAATTTATAATTCATGATTCAATTCATGATTTAAGATTCATGATTCGATTAATGATTCATGATTCAATTCATGATTCATGATTCATGTTTCGATTCATGATTCAATTCATGATTCATGATTCGATTCATGATTCATGATTCAATTCATGATTCATAATTCATGATTTATGATTCAATTCATGATTCATGATTCAATTCATGATTCATGATTCATAATTCATGATTCAATTCATGATTCATGATTCATGATTCAATTCATGATTCATGATTCATGATTCGATTCATGATTCATGATTTATGATTCAATTCATGATTCATGATTCATGATTCAATTCATGATTCATGATTCATGATCCATGATTCAATTCATGTATCATGATTCATGATTCGATTCATGATTCATGATTAATGATTCAATTCATGATTCATGATTCAATTCATGTTTCATGATTCATTATTTGATTCATGATTCATGATTCATGATTCAATTCATGATTCATGATTCAATTCATAATTCATGATTCATGTTTCATTTCATGATTCATGATTCAATTCATGTTTCATGATTCATTATTTGATTCATGATTCATGATTCATGATTCAATTCATGATTCATGATTCAATTCATGATTCATGATTCATGTTTCATTTCATGATTCATGATTCATGATTCAATTCATGATTCATGATTCATGATTCAATTCATGATTCATGATTCATGATTCAATTCATGATTCACTTCATGATTCATAATTCATGATTCAATTTATTATTCATGATTCGTGATTTAATTCATGATTCAATTCATGATTCATGATTCAATTCAGGATTCAATTCATGATTCATGATTCATGATTCAATTCATGATTCATGATTCATGATTCAATTCATGATTCATGATCCGATTCATGATTCATGATTCAATTCATGATTCGAATCCTGATTCAATTTATGATTCATGATTTGATTTATGATTCATCATTCATGATTCATGATTCAATTCATGATTCATGATTTGATTTATGATTCATGATTCAATTCATGATTCATGATTCATGATTCATGATTCGATTTCTGATTCATGATTCATGATTAAATTCATGATTCATGATTTATGATTCAATTCATGATTCATGATTCATGATTCAATTCATGATTCATGATTCATGATTCAATTCATGATTCAATTTATGATTCATGATTCATGATTTAATTCATGATTCAATTCATGATTCATGATTCAATTCATGATTCAATTCATAATTCATGATTCATGATTCAATTCATGATACATGATTCAATTCATGATTCATGATTCAATTCATGATTCATGATTCGATTCATGATTCAATTCACGATTCATGATTCAATTCATGATTCGA
This sequence comes from Mixophyes fleayi, assembly GCF_038048845.1. Classification (NCBI taxonomy): domain Eukaryota; kingdom Metazoa; phylum Chordata; class Amphibia; order Anura; family Limnodynastidae; genus Mixophyes; species Mixophyes fleayi. Next base: position 21,707 of record NW_027446590.1, on the reverse strand, counting down.
ATCCTGATTCAATTCATGATTCATGATTCATGATTCAATTCATGATTCATGATTCATGATTCATGATTCATGATTCATGATTCAATTCATGATTCATGATTCAATTCATGATTCATGATTCAATTCATGATTCATGATTCATGATTCATGATTCATGATTCAATTCATGATTCATGATTCATGATTCAATTCATGATTCATGATTCAATTCATGATTCAATTCATAATTCATGATTCGAGTCATGATTCTTGATTCATGATTCATGATTCGATTCATGATTCATGATTCATGATTCAATTCATGATTTATGATTCAATTCATGATTCAAGATTCATGATTCGATTCATGATTCATGATTCAATTCATGATTCATGATTCAATTCATGATTCATGATTCAATTCATGATTCATGATTCATGATTCGATTTGTGATTCAATTCATGATTCATGATTCGATTCATGATTCATAATTCAATTCATGATTAATGATTCATGATTCAATTCATGATTCATGATTCAATTCATGATTCAATTCATGATTCATGATTCATGATTCAATTTATGATTCATGATTCATGATTCAATTCATGATTCAGGATTCAATTCATGATTCAAGATTCATGATTCGATTCATGATTCATGATTCATGATTCAATTCATGATTTATGATTCAATTCATGATTCATGATTCGATTCATGATTCATGATTCAATTCATGATTCATGATTCATGATTCAATTCATGATTCATGATTCATGATTCAATTCATGATTCAATTCATGACTCATGAATCATAATTCAATTTATGATTCATGATTCATGATTCATGATTGATGAATTCAATTCATGATTCATGATTCATGATTTATGATTCAATTCAAGATTCAATTCATGATTCATGATTCAATTCATGATTCATGATTCATGATTCAATTCATGATTCATGATTCATGATTCAATTCATGATTCATGATTCATGAGTCAATTCATGATTCAATTTATGATTCATGATTCATGATTTAATTCATGATTCAATTCATGATTCATGATTCAATTCATGATTCAATTCATGATTCATGATTCATGATTCAATTCATGATTCATGATTCAATTCATGATTCATGATTCAATTCATGATTCATGATTCGATTCATGATTCATGATTCATGATTCGATTCATGATTTATGATTCATGATTCATGATTCATGATTCATGATTTATGATTCAATTCATGATTCATGATTCGATTCATGATTCATGATTAATGATTCAATTCATGATTCATGATTCAATTCATGATTCAATTCATGATTCATGATTCGATTCATGATTCTTGATTCATGATTCATGATTCGATTCATGATTCATGATTCATGATTCAATTCATGATTCATGATTCAATTCATGATTCAAGATTCATGATTCGATTCATGATTCATGATTCAATTCATGATTCATGATTCAATTCATGATTCATGATTCATGATTCGATTCGTGATTCAATTCATGATTCATGATTCGATTCATGATTCATAATTCAATTCATGATTAATGATTCATGATTCAATTCATAATTCATGATTCATGATTCAATTCATGATTCAATTCATGATTCATGATTCAATTTATGATTCATGATTCATGATTCATGCTTCATGATTCAATTCATGATTCATGATTCATGATTCAATTCATGATTCATGATTCAATTCATGATTCATGATTCATGATTTATGATTAAATTCTTGATTCAATTTATGATTCATGATTCATGATTCAATTCATGATTCATGATTCATGATTCAATTCATGATTCATGATTCAATTCATGATTCATGATTCATGATTTATGATTAAATTCATGATTCAATTAATGATTCATGATTCATGATTCAATTCATGATTCATGATTCAATTCATGATTCATGATTCAATTCATGATTCATGATTCAATTCATGATTCATGATTCATGAATTATGATTCAATTCATGATTCATGATTCATGATTCAATTCATAATTCATGATTCATGATTCATGATTCAATTCATGATTCATGATTCAATTCATGATTCTTGATTCATGATTCATGATTCAATTCATGATTCATGATTCATGATTCAATTCATGATTCATGATTCATGATTCATGATTCATGATTCAATTCATGATTCAAGATTCATGATTCAATTCATGATTCATAATTCATGATTCATAATTCATGATTCATGATTCATGATTCAATTCATGATTCATGATTCAATTCATGATTCATGATTCGATTCATGATTCATGATTCAATTCATGATTCATGATTTATGATTTAATTCATGATTCATGATTCAATTCATGATTCAATTCATGATTCAATTCATGATTCAATTCATGATTCATGATTCATGATTCATGATTGATGAATTCAATTCATGATTCATGATTCATAATTTATGATTTAATTCATGATTCAATTCATGATTCATGATTCAATTCATGATACATGATTCATGATTCAATTCATGATTCATGATTCATGATTCATGATTCATGATTCAATTCATGATTCAATTCATGATTCATGATTCATGATTTAATTCATGATTTATGATTCAATTCATGATTCATGATTCAATTCATGATTCATGATTCGATTCATGATTCATGATTCATGTTTCAATTCATGATTTATGATTCATGATTCATGATTCAATTCATGATTCATGATTGAATTCATGATTCGAATCCTGATTCAATTCATGATTCATGATTCAATTCATGATTTATGATTCATGATTCATAATTCATGATTCAATTCATGATTCATGATTCAATTCATGATTCATGATTCAATTCATGATTCAATTCATGATTCATGATTCGATTCTTGATTCTTGATTCATGATTCAATTCATGATTCATGATTCATGATTCATGATTCAATTCATAATTCATGATTCATGATTCATGATTCGATTCATGATTCTTGACTCATGATTCATGATTCGATTCATGATTCATGATTCAGGATTCATGATTTAATTCATGATTCATGATTCAATTCATGATTCAAGATTCATGATTCGATTCATGATTCATGATTCAATTCATGATTCATGATTCAATTCATGATTCATGATTCAATTCATGATTCATGATTCATGATTCGATTCGTGATTCAATTCATGATTCATGATTCAATTCATGATTCATGATTCAATTTATGATTAATGATTCATGATTCGATTCGTGATTCAATTCATGATTCATGATTCAATTCATGATTCATGATTCAATTTATGATTAATGATTCATGATTCAATTCATGATTCATGATTCATGATTCAATTCATGATTCAATTCATGATTCATGATTCATGATTCAATTTATGATTCATGATTCATGATTCATGATTCATGATTCATGATTCATGATTCAATTCATGATTCATGATTCATGATTCAATTCATGATTCATGATTAATTTCATGATTCATGATTCAATTCATGATTCATGATTCATGATTCATGATTCATGATTCATGATTAAATTCATGATTCATGATTCATGATTCAATTCATGATTCATGATTCATGATTCATGATTCATGATTCATGATTCATGATTCAATTCATGATTCAATTCATGATTCATGATTCATGATTTAATTTATAATTCATGATTCAATTCATGATTTAAGATTCATGATTCGATTCATGATTTATGATTCAGTTCATGATTCATGATTCATGTTTCGATTCATGATTCAATTCATGATTCATGATTCGATTCATGATTCATGATTCAATTCATGATTCATAATTCATGATTTATGATTCAATTCATGATTCATGATTCAATTCATGATTCATGATTCATGATTCATGATTCATGATTCAATTCATGATTCATGATTCATGATTCAATTCATGATTCATGATTCATGATTCGATTCATGATTCATGATTTATGATTCAATTCATGATTCATGATTCATGATTCAATTCATGATTCATGATTCATGATCCATGATTCAATTCATGTTTCATGATTCATGATTCGATTCATGATTCATGATTAATGATTCAATTCATGATTCATGACTCAATTCATGATTCATGATTCAATTCATGTTTCATGATTCATTATTCGATTCATGATTCATGATTCATGATTCAATTCATGATTCATGATTCAATTCATGATTCATGATTCATGTATCATTTCATGATTCATGATTCATGATTCAATTCATGATTCATGATTTGATTTATGATTCATGATTCATGATTCAATTCATGATTCATGATTCATGATTCATGATTCATGATTCATGATTCGATTTCTGATTCATGATTCATGATTCATGATTAAATTCATGATTCATGATTTATGATTCAATTCATGATTCATGATTCGATTCATGATTTTTGATTCATGATTCATGATTCAATTCATGATTCATGATTGAATTCATGATTCATGATTCAATTCATGATTCATAATTCATGATTTATGATTCAATTCATGATTCATGATTCAATTCATGATTCATGATTCATGATTCATGATTCATGATTCAATTCATGATTCATGATTCATGATTCAATTCATGATTCATGATTCATGATTCGATTCATGATTCATGATTTATGATTCAATTCATGATTCATGATTCATGATTCAATTCATGATTCATGATTCATGATCCATGATTCAATTCATGTTTCATGATTCATGATTCGATTCATGATTCATGATTAATGATTCAATTCATGATTCATGACTCAATTCATGATTCATGATTCATGATTCAATTCATGTTTCATGATTCATTATTCGATTCATGATTCGATTCATGATTTTTGATTCATGATTCATGATTCAATTCATGATTCATGATTCAATTCATGATTCATGATTCAATTCATGATTCATAATTCATGATTTATGATTCAATTCATGATTCATGATTCAATTCATGATTCATGATTCATGATTCATGATTCAATTCATGATTCATGATTCATGATTCAATTCATGATTCATGATTCATGATTCGATTCATGATTCATGATTTATGATTCAATTCATGATTCATGATTCATGATTCAATTCATGATTCATGATTCATGATCCATGATTTAATTCATGTTTCATGATTCATGATTCGATTCATGATTCATGATTAATGATTCAATTCATGATTCATGACTCAATTCATGATTCATGATTCATGATTCAATTCATGTTTCATGATTCATTATTCGATTCATGATTCATGATTCATGATTCAATTCATGATTCATGATTCAATTCATGATTCATGATTCATGTATCATTTCATGATTCATGATTCATGATTCAATTCATGATTCATGATTTGATTTATGATTCATGATTCATGATTCAATTCATGATTCATGATTCAATTCATGATTCATGATTCAATTCATGATTCATGATTCGATTCATAATTCATGATTCATGATTCAATTCATGATTTATGATTCATGATTCATGATTCAATTCATGATTTATGATTCAATTCATGATTCATGATTCAATTCATGATTCATGATTCAATTCATGATTCGCATCCTGATTCAATTCATGATTCATGATTCATGATTCAATTCATGATTCATGATTCATGATTCAATTCATGATTCATGATTCAATTCATGATTCAATTCATGATTCATGTATCATTTCATGATTCATGATTCATGATTCAATTCATGATTCATGATTCAATTCATGATTCATGATTCATGATTCGATTCGTGATTCAATTCATGATTCATGATTCGATTCATGTATTATGATTCAATTCATGATTAATGATTCATGATTCAATTCATGATTCATGATTCATGATTCAATTCATGATTCAATTCATGATTCATGATTCAATTTATGATTCATGATTCATGATTCATGATTCATGATTCAATTCATGATTCAATTCATGATTCATGATTCAATTCATGATTCATGATTCATGATTTATGATTAAATTCATGAATCAATTAATGATTCATGATTCATGATTCAATTCATGATTCATGATTCAATTCATGATTCATGATTCATGATTCAATTCATGATTCATGATTCAATTCATGATTCATGATTCATGATTTATGATTAAATTCATGATTCATGATTCATGAATTATGATTCAATTCATGATTCATGATTCATGATTCAATTCATAATTCATGATTCATGATCATGATTCAATTCATGATTCATGATTCATGATCATGATTCAATTCATGATTCATGATTCAATTCATGATTCTTGATTCATGATTCATGATTCGATTCATGATTCATGATTCATGATTCAATTCATGATTCATGATTCATGATTCATGATTTAATTCAAGATTCAAGATTCATGATTCAATTCATGATTCATGATTCATGATTCAATTCATGATTCATGATTCATGATTCAATTCATGATTCATGATTCAATTCATGATTCATGATTCGATTCATGATTCATGATTCAATTCATGATTCATGATTTATGATTTAATTCATGATTCATGATTCAATTCATGATTTAATTCATGACTCATGAATCATGATTCAATTTATGATTCATGATTCATGATTCATGATTGATGAATTCAATTCATGATTCATGATTCATGATTCATGATTCGATTTCTGATTCATGATTCATGATTAAATTCATGATTCATGATTCATGATTCAATTCATGATTCATGATTCGATTCATGATTTTTGATTCATGATTCATGATTCGATTCATGATTCATGATTCATGATTCACTTCATGATTCATGATTCATGATTCATGATTCAATTCATGATTCATGATTCATGATTCAATTCATAATTCATGATTCATGATTCAATTCATGTTTTATGATTCAATTCATGATTCATGATTCATGATGCAATTCATGATTCATGATTCATGATTCATGATTCATGATTCAATTCATGATTCATGATTCATGATTCAATTCATGATTCATGATTCGATTCATGATTCATGATTCATGATTCAATTCATGATTCATGATTCATGATTCAATTCATGATTCATGATTCAATTCATGATTCATGATTCAATTCATGATTCATGATTCATGATTCAATTCATGATTCAATTCATGACTCATGAATCATGATTCAATTTATGATTCATGATTCATGATTCATGATTGATGAACTCAATTCATGATTCATGATTTATGATTCAATTCATGATTCAATTCATGATTCATGATTCAATTCATGATTCATGATTCATGATTCAATTCATGATTCATGATTCATGATTCAATTCATGATTCATGATTCATGATTCAATTCATGATTCAATTTATGATTCATGATTCATGATTCATGATTTAATTCATGATTCAATTCATGATTCATGATTCAATTCATGATTCAATTCATGATTCATGATTCATGATTCAATTCATGATTCATGATTCAATTCATGATTCATGATTCAATTCATGATTCATGATTCGATTCATGATTCATGATTCATGATTCAATTCATGATTTATGATTCATGATTCATGATTCATGATTCATGATTCAATTCATGATTTATGATTCAATTCATGATTCGAATCCTGATTCAATTCATGATTCATGATTCATGATTCAATTCATGATTCATGATTCATGATTCAATTCATGATTCATGATTCATGATTCAATTCATGATTCATGATTCAATTCATGATTCAATTCATGATTCATGATTCGATTCATGATTCATGATTCATGATTCAATTCATGATTCATGATTCATGATTCAATTCATGATTCATGATTCATGATTCATGATTCGATTCATGATTCTTGACTCATGATTCATGATTCGATTCATGATTCATGATTTAATTCATGATTCATGATTCAATTCATGATTCAAGATTTATGATTCGATTCATGATTCATGATTCAATTCATGATTCATAATTCAATTCATGATTCAATTCATGATTCATGATTCATGATTCGATTCGTGATTCAATTCATGATTCATGATTCGATTCATGATTCATCATTCAATTCATGATTAATGATTTATGATTCAATTCATGATTCATGATTCATGATTCATGATTCATGATTCATGATTCATGATTCATGATTCAATTCATGATTCATGATTCAATTCATGATTCATGATTCATGATTTATGATTAAATTCATGATTCAATTCATGATTCATGATTCAATTCATGATTCATGATTCAATTCATGATTCAAGATTCATGATTCGATTCATGATTCATGATTCATGATTCAATTCATGATTCATGATTCAATTCATGATTCATGATTCAATTCATGATTCATGATTCAATTCATGATTCATGATTCAATTCATGATTCATGATTCATTTCATGATTCATGATTCATGATTCAATTCATGATTCATGATTCATGATTCATATCATGATTCAATTCATGACTCATGAATCATGATTCAATTTATGATTCATGATTCATGATTGATGAACTCAATTCATGATTCATGATTCATGATTTATGATTCAATTCATGATTCAATTCATGATTCATGATTCAATTCATGATTCATGATTCATGATTCAATTCATGATTCATGATTCATGATTCAATTCATGATTCATGATTCAATTCATGATTCAATTTATGATTCATGATTCATGATTCATGATTTAATTCATGATTCAATTCATGATTCATGATTCAATTCATGATTCATGATTCAATTCATGATTCATGATTCAATTCATGATTCATGATTCAATTCATGATTCATGATTCGATTCATGATTCATGATTCATGATTCAATTCATGATTTATGATTCATGATTCATGATTCATGATTCATGATTCAATTCATGATTTATGATTCAATTCATGATTCGAATCCTGATTCAATTCATGATTCATGATTCAATTCATGATTCATGATTCATGATTCATGATTCATGATTCAATTCATGATTCATGATTCATGATTCAATTCATGATTCATGATTCAATTCATGATTCAATTCATGATTCATGATTCGATTCATGATTCATGATTCTTGATTCATGATTCATGATTTGATTCATGATTCATGATTCATGATTCAATTCATGATTCATGATTCATGATTCATAATTCAATTCATGATTCATGATTCATGATTCATGATTCGATTCATGATTCTTGACTCATGATTCATGATTCGATTCATGATTTAATTCATGATTCATGATTCAATTCATGATTCAAGATTCATGATTCGATTAATGATTCATGATTCAATTCATGATTCATGATTCAATTCATGATTCATGATTCAATTCATGATTCATGATTCGATTCGTGATTCAATTCATGATTCATGATTCGATTCATGATTCATCATTCAATTCATGATTAATGATTCATGATTCAATTCATGATTCATGATTCATGATTCAATTCATTATTCAATTCATGATTCATGATTCATGATTCAATTTATGATTCATGATTCATGATTCATGATTCATGATTCATGATTCATGATTCAATTCATGATTCATGATTCATGATTTATGATTAAATTCATGATTCAATTAATGATTCATGATTCATGATTCAATTCATGATTCATGATTCAATTCATGATTCATGATTCATGATTCAATTCATGATTCATGATTCAATTCATGATTCATGATTCATGATTCATGATTCAATTCATGATTCATGATTCATGAATTATGATTCAATTCATGATTCATGATTCAATTCATAATTCATGATTCATGATTCATGATTCAATTCATGATTCATGATTCAATTCATGATTCATGATTCAATTCATGATTCAATTCATGATTCATGATTCATTTCATGATTCATGATTCATGATTCAATTCATGATTCATGATTCATGATTCAATTCATGATTCAATTCATGACTCATGAATCATGATTCAATTTATGATTCATGATTCATGATTCATGATTTATGATTCAATTCATGATTCAATTCATGATTCATGATTCAATTCATGATTCATGATTCAATTCATGATTCATGATTCAATTCATGATTCAATTTATGATTTATGATTCATGATTCATGATTTAATTCATGATTCAATTCATGATTCATGATTCAATTCATGATTCAATTCATGATTCATGATTCATGATTCAATTCATGATTCATGATTCAATTCATGATTCATGATTCAATTCATGATTCATGATTCGATTCATGATTCATGATTCATGATTCATGATTCATGATTCATGATTCAATTCATGATTTATGATTCAATTCATGATTCGAATCCTGATTCAATTCATGATTCATGATTCAATTCATGAATTATGATTCATGATTCATGATTCATGATTCAATTCATGATTCATGATTCATGATTCAATTCATGATTCATGATTCAATTCATGATTCAATTCATGATTCATGATTCGATTCATGATTCATGATTCTTGATTCATGATTCATGATTTGATTCATGATTCATGATTCATGATTCAATTCATGATTCATGATTCATGATTCATGATTCAATTCATGATTCATGATTCATGATTCGATTCATGATTCTTGACTCATGATTCATGATTCGATTCATGATTTAATTCATGATTCATGATTCAATTCATGATTCAAGATTCATGATTCGATTCATGATTCATGATTCAATTCATGATTCATGATTCAATTCATGATTCATGATTCAATTCATGATTCATGATTCATGATTCGATTCGTGATTCAATTCATGATTCATGATTCGATTCATGATTCCTCATTCAATTCATGATTAATGATTCATGATTCAATTCATGATTCATGATTCATGATTCAATTCATTATTCAATTCATGATTCATGATTCATGATTCAATTTATGATTCATGATTCATGATTCATGATTCATGATTCATGATTCAATTCATGATTTATGATTCATGATTCAATTCATGATTCATGATTCAATTCATGATTCATGATTCATGATTTATGAATAAATTCATGATTCAATTAATGATTCATGATTCATGATTCAATTCATGATTCATGATTCAATTCATGATTCATGATTCATGATTCAATTCATGATTCATGATTCAATTCATGATTCATGATTCATGATTCATGATTCAATTCATGATTCATGATTCATGAATTATGATTCAATTCATGATTCATGATTCATGATTCATGATTCAATTCATAATTCATGATTCATGATTCATGATTCAATTCATGATTCATGATTCAATTCATGATTCATGATTCAATTCATGATTCTTGATTCATGATTCATGATTCGATTCATGATTCATGATTCATGATTCAATTCATGATTCATGATTCATGATTCATGATTCAATTCATGATTCAAGATTCATGATTCAATTCATGATTCATGATTCATGATTCAATTCATGATTCATGATTCATGATTCAATTCATGATTCATGATTCAATTCATGATTCATGATTCGATTCATGATTCATGATTCAATTCATGATTCATGATTTATGATTTAATTCATGATTCATGATTCAATTCATGATTCAATTCATGACTCATGAATCATGATTTAATTTATGATTCATGATTCATGATTGATGAATTCAATTCATGATTCATGATTCATGATTTATGATTCAATTCATGATTCATGATTTATGATTCAATTCATGATTCAATTCATGATTCATGATTCAATTCATGATTCATGATTCATGATTCAATTCATGATTCATGATTCATGATTCAATTCATGATTCAATTCATAATTCATGATTCATGATTCAATTCATGATTTATGATTCATGATTCATGATTCATGATTCAATTCATGATTCATGATTCAATTCATGATTCATAATTCATGATTCATGATTCAATTCATGATTCATGATTCAATTCATGATTTATGATTCATGATTCATGATTCATGATTCAATTCATGATTCATGATTCAATTCATGATTCATAATTCATGATTCATGATTCAATTCATGATTCATGATTGAATTCATGATTCGAATCCTGATTCAATTCATGATTCATGATTCATGATTCAATTCATGATTCATGATTCAATTCATGATTCATGATTCAATTCATGATTCAATTCATGATTCATGATTCATGATTCATGATTCAATTCATGATTCATGATTTGATTTATGATTCATGATTCATGATTCAATTCATGATTCATGATTCATGATTCATTATTCAATTCATGATTCATGATTCATGATTCATGATTCATGATTCGATTTCTGATTCATGATTCATGATTCATGATTAAATTCATGATTCATGATTTATGATTCAATTCATGATTCATGATTCGATTCATGATTTTTGATTCATGATTCATGATTCGATTCATGATTCATGATTCATGATTAACTTCATGATTCATGATTCATGATTCATGATTCATGATTCATGATTCATGATTCAATTCATGATTCATGATTTATGATTCATGATTCATAATTCAATTCATGATTCATGATTCATGATTCATGATTCAATTCATGATTCATGATTCATGATTCATGATTCGATTTCTGATTCATGATTCATGATTCATGATTAAATTCATGATTCATGATTTATGATTCAATTCATGATTCATGATTCGATTCATGATTTTTGATTCATGATTCATGATTCGATTCATGATTCATGATTCATGATTAACTTCATGATTCATGATTCATGATTCATAATTCATGATTCATGATTCATGATTCATGATTCATGATTCATGATTCAATTCATAATTCATGATTCATGATTCATGATTCAATTCATGATTCATGATTCAATTCATGATTCATGATTCATGATTCAATTCATGATTCATGATTCATGATTCATGATTCAATTCATGATTCATGATTCAATTCATGATTCAAGATTCATGATTCGATTCATGATTCATGATTCAATTCATGATTCATGATTCAATTTATGATTCATGATTCAATTCATGATTCATGATTCGATTCATGATTCATGATTCAATTCATGATTCATGATTCATGATTCAATTCATGATTCATGATTCATGATTCAATTCATGATTCAATTCATGACTCATGAATCATGATTCAATTTATGATTCATGATTCATGATTCATGATTGATGAATTCAATTCATGATTCATGATTCATGATTTATGATTCAATTCATGATTCAATTCATGATTCATGATTCAATTCATGATTCATGATTCATGATTCAATTCATGATTCATGATTCATGATTCAATTCATGATTCATTATTCATGATTCAATTCATGATTCAATTTATGATTCATGATTCAATTTATGATTCATGATTCATGATTTAATTCATGATTCAATTCATGATTCATGATTCAATTCATGATTCAATTCATGATTCATGATTCATGATTCAATTCATGATTCATGATTCAAATCATGATTCATGATTCAATTCATGATTCATGATTCGATTCATGATTCATGATTCATGATTAAATTCATGATTCATGATTCATGATTCAATTCATTATTCATGATTCGATTCATGATTTTTGATTCATGATTCATGATTCGATTCATGATTCATGATTCATGATTCACTTCATGATTCATGATTCATGATTCATGATTCAATTCATGATTCATGATTCATGATTCATGATTCAATTCATGATTCATGATTCAATTCATGATTCAATTCATGATTCATGATTCATTTCATGATTCATGATTCATGATTCAATTCATGATTCATGATTCATGATTCAATTCATGATTCAATTCATGACTCATGAATCATGATTCAATTTATGATTCATGATTCATGATTCATGATTGATGAACTCAATTCATGATTCATGATTCATGATTTATGATTCAATTCATGATTCAATTCATGATTCATGATTCAATTCATGATTCATGATTCAATTCATGATTCATGATTCATGATTCAATTCATGATTCATGATTCATGATTCAATTCATGATTCAATTTATGATTCATGATTCATGATTCATGATTTAATTCATGATTCAATTCATGATTCATGATTCAATTCATGATTCAATTCATGATTCATGATTCATGATTCAATTCATGATTCATGATTCAATTTATGATTCATGATTCAATTCATGATTCATGATTCAATTCATGATTCATGATTCAATTCATGATTCATGATTCATGATTCAATTCATGATTTATGATTCATGATTCATGATTCATGATTCATGATTCAATTCATGATTTATGATTCAATTCATGATTCGAATCCTGATTCAATTCATGATTCATGATTCATGATTCAATTCATGATTCATGATTCATGATTCATGATTCATGATTCAATTCATGATTCATGATTCATTATTCAATTCATGATTCATGATTCAATTCATGATTCAATTCATGATTCATGATTCGATTCATGATTCATGATTCTTGATTCATGATTCATGATTTGATTCATGATTCATGATTCATGATTCAATTCATGATTCATGATTCATGATTCATGATTCAATTCATGATTCATGATTCATGATTCTTGATTCGATTCATGATTCTTGACTCATGATTCATGATTCGATTCATGATTTAATTCATGATTCATGATTCAATTCATGATTCAAGATTCATGATTCGATTCATGATTCATGATTCAATTCATGATTCATGATTCAATTCATGATTCATGATTCAATTCATGATTCATGATTCATGATTCGATTCGTGATTCAATTCATGATTCATGATTCGATTCATGATTCATCATTCAATTCATGATTAATGATTCATGATTCAATTCATGATTCATGATTCATGATTCAATTCATTATTCAATTCATGATTCATGATTCATGATTCAATTTATGATTCATGATTCATGATTCATGATTCATGATTCAATTCATGATTCATGATTCATGATTCAATTCATGATTCATGATTCAATTCATGATTCATGATTTATGATTAAATTCATGATTCAATTCATGATTCATGATTCATGATTCATGATTCAATTCATGATTCATGATTCATGAATTATGATTCAATTCATGATTCATGATTCATGATTCAATTCATAATTCATGATTCATGATTCATGATTCAATTCATGATTCATGATTCAATTCATGATTCATGATTCAATTCATGATTCTTGATTCATGATTCATGATTCGATTCATGATTCATGATTCATGATTCAATTCATGATTCATGATTCATGATTCATGATTCAATTCATGATTCAAGATTCATGATTCAATTCATGATTCATGATTCATGATTCAATTCATGATTCATGATTCATGATTCAATTCATGATTCATGATTCAATTCATGATTCATGATTCGATTCATGATTCATGATTCAATTCATGATTCATGATTTATGATTTAATTCATGATTCATGATTCAATTCATGATTCAATTCATGACTCATGAATCATGATTTAATTTATGATTCATGATTCATGATTCATGATTGATGAATTCAATTCATGATTCATGATTCATGATTTATGATTCAATTCATGATTCATGATTTATGATTCAATTCATGATTCAATTCATGATTCATGATTCAATTTATGATTCATGATTCAATTCATGATTCATGATTCATGATTCAATTCATGATTCAATTCATAATTCATGATTCATGATTCAATTCATGATTTATGATTCAATTCATGATTCATGATTCAATTCATGATTCATGATTCGATTCATGATTCGTGATTCATGATTCAATTCATGATTTATGATTCATGATTCATGATTCATGATTCAATTCATGATTCATGATTCAATTCATGATTCATAATTCATGATTCATGATTCAATTCATGATTCATGATTGAATTCATGATTCGAATCCTGATTCAATTCATGATTCATGATTCATGATTCAATTCATGATTCATGATTCAATTCATGATTCATGATTCAATTCATGATTCAATTCATGATTCATGATTCATGATTCAATTCATGATTCATGATTTGATTTATGATTCATGATTCATGATTCAATTCATGATTCATGATTCATGATTCATGATTCAATTCATGATTCATGATTCATGATTCATGATTCATGATTCGATTTCTGATTCATGATTCATGATTCATGATTAAATTCATGATTCATGATTTATGATTCAATTCATGATTCATGATTCGATTCATGATTTTTGATTCATGATTCATGATTCGATTCATGATTCATGATTCATGATTAACTTCATGATTCATGATTCATGATTCATGATTCATGATTCAATTCATGATTCATGATTCATGATTCATGATTCATGATTTAATTCATGATTCATGATTCATGATTCATGATTCAATTCATGATTCATGATTCATGATTCATGATTCGATTTCTGATTCATGATTCATGATTCATGATTAAATTCATGATTCATGATTTATGATTCAATTCATGATTCATGATTCGATTCATGATTTTTGATTCATGATTCATGATTCGATTCATGATTCATGATTCATGATTAACTTCATGATTCATGATTAACTTCATGATTCATGATTCATAATTCATAATTCATGATTCATGATTCATGATTCATGATTCATGATTCAATTCATAATTCATGATTCATGATTCATGATTCAATTCATGATTCATGATTCAATTCATGATTCATGATTCATGATTCAATTCATGATTCATGATTCATGATTCATGATTCATGATTCAATTCATGATTCATGATTCAATTCATGATTCAAGATTCATGATTCGATTCATGATTCATGATTCAATTCATGATTCATGATTCAATTCATGATTCATGATTCAATTCATGATTCATGATTCGATTCATGATTCATGATTCAATTCATGATTCATGATTCATGATTCAATTCATGATTCATGATTCATGATTCAATTCATGATTCATTATTCATGATTCAATTCATGATTCAATTTATGATTCATGATTCAATTTATGATTCATGATTCATGATTCATGATTTAATTCATGATTCAATTCATGATTCATGATTCAATTCATGATTCAATTCATGATTCATGATTCATGATTCAATTCATGATTCATGATTCAATTCATGATTCATGATTCAATTCATGATTCATGATTCGATTCATGATTCATGATTCATGATTAAATTCATGATTCATGATTCATGATTCAATTCATGATTCATGATTCGATTCATGATTTTTGATTCATGATTCATGATTCATGATTCGATTCATGATTCATGATTCATGATTCACTTCATGATTCATGATTCATGATTCATAATTCATGATTCATGATTCAATTCATGATTCATGATTCATGATTCAATTCATAATTCATGATTCATGATTCAATTCATGATTCATGATTCATGATTCAATTCATAATTCATGATTCATGATTCAATTCATGATTCATGATTCAATTCATGATTCAAGATTCATGATTCGATTCATGATTCATGATTCATGATTCAATTCATGATTCATGATTCAATTCATGATTCATGATTCAATTCATGATTCAATTCATGACTCATGAATCATGATTCAATTTATGATTCATGATTCATGATTCATGATTGATGAACTCAATTCATGATTCATGATTCATGATTTATGATTCAATTCATGATTCAATTCATGATTCATGATTCAATTCATGATTCATGATTCATGATTCAATTCATGATTCATGATTCATGATTCAATTCATGATTCATGATTCATGATTCAATTCATGATTCAATTTATGATTCATGATTCATGATTTAATTCATGATTCAATTCATGATTCATGATTCAATTCATGATTCATGATTCAATTCATGATTCATGATTCATGATTCAATTCATGATTCATGATTCATGATTCAATTCATGATTCAATTCATAATTCATGATTCATGATTCAATTCATGATTTATGATTCAATTCATGATTCATGATTCAATTCATGATTCATGATTCGATTCATGATTCGTGATTCATGATTCAATTCATGATTTATGATTCATGATTCATGATTCATGATTCAATTCATGATTCATGATTCAATTCATGATTCATAACTCATGATTCATGATTCAATTCATGATTCATGATTCAATTCATGATTCGAATCCTGATTCAATTCATGATTCATGATTCATGATTCAATTCATGATTCATGATTCAATTCATGATTCATGATTCAATTCATGATTCAATTCATGATTCATGATTCATGATTCATGATTCAATTCATGATTCATGATTTGATTTATGATTCATGATTCATGATTCAATTCATGATTCATGATTCATGATTCATGATTCATGATTCATGATTCGATTTCTGATTCATGATTCATGATTCATGATTAAATTCATGATTCATGATTTATGATTCAATTCATGATTCATGATTCGATTCATGATTTTTGATTCATGATTCATGATTCGATTCATGATTCATGATTCATGATTAACTTCATGATTCATGATTCATGATTCATGATTCATGATTCAATTCATGATTCATGATTCATGATTCATGATTCATGATTCAATTCATGATTCATG
Organism: Mixophyes fleayi; assembly: GCF_038048845.1. Lineage (NCBI taxonomy): Eukaryota > Metazoa > Chordata > Amphibia > Anura > Limnodynastidae > Mixophyes > Mixophyes fleayi. The sequence continues at coordinate 3,046 of NW_027446590.1, read as the reverse complement.
ATTCATGATTCATGATTCAATTCATGATTCATGATTCATGATTCATGATTCATGATTCATGATTCGATTTCTGATTCATGATTCATGATTCATGATTAAATTCATGATTCATGATTTATGATTCAATTCATGATTCATGATTCGATTCATGATTTTTGATTCATGATTCATGATTTGATTCATGATTCATGATTCATGATTAACTTCATGATTCATGATTCATGATTCATAATTCATGATTCATGATTCATGATTCATGATTCATGATTCATGATTCAATTCATGATTCATGATTCATGATTCAATTCATGATTCATGATTCAATTCATGATTCATGATTCATGATTCAATTCATGATTCATGATTCATGATTCATGATTCATGATTCAATTCATGATTCATGATTCAATTCATGATTCAAGATTCATGATTCGATTCATGATTCATGATTCAATTCATGATTCATGATTCAATTCATGATTCATGATTCAATTCATGATTCATGATTCGATTCATGATTCATGATTCAATTCATGATTCATGATTCATGATTCAATTCATGATTCATGATTCATGATTCAATTCATGATTCAATTCATGAATCATGAATCATGATTCAATTTATGATTCATGATTCATGATTCATGATTGATGAATTCAATTCATGATTCATGATTCATGATTTATGATTCAATTCATGATTCAATTCATGATTCATGATTCAATTCATGATTCATGATTCATGATTCAATTCATGATTCATGATTCATGATTCAATTCATGATTCATTATTCATGATTCAATTCATGATTCAATTTATGATTCATGATTCAATTTATGATTCATGATTCATGATTCATGATTTAATTCATGATTCAATTCATGATTCATGATTCAATTCATGATTCAATTCATGATTCATGATTCATGATTCAATTCATGATTCATGATTCAATTCATGATTCATGATTCAATTCATGATTCATGATTCGATTCATGATTCATGATTCATGATTAAATTCATGATTCATGATTCATGATTCAATTCATGATTCATGATTCGATTCATGATTTTTGATTCATGATTCATGATTCGATTCATGATTCATGATTCATGATTCACTTCATGATTCATGATTCATGATTCATGATTCATGATTCATGATTCAATTCATGATTCATGATTCATGATTCAATTCATAATTCATGATTCATGATTCAATTCATGATTCATGATTCAATTCATGATTCATGATTCATGATTCAATTCATAATTCATGATTCATGATTCAATTCATGATTCATGATTCAATTCCTGATTCAAGATTCATGATTCGATTCATGATTCATGATTCATGATTCAATTCATGATTCATGATTCAATTCATGATTCATGATTCAATTCATGATTCAATTCATGACTCATGAATCATGATTCAATTTATGATTCATGATTCATGATTCATGATTTATGATTCAATTCATGATTCAATTCATGATTCATGATTCAATTCATGATTCATGATTCATGATTCAATTCATGATTCATGATTCATGATTCAATTCATGATTCATGATTCATGATTCAATTCATGATTCAATTTATGATTCATGATTCATGATTCATGATTTAATTCATGATTCAATTCATGATTCATGATTCAATTCATGATTCAATTCATGATTCATGATTCATGATTCAATTCATGATTCATGATTCAATTCATGATTCATGATTCAATTCATGATTCATGATTCGATTCATGATTCATGATTCATGATTAAATTCATGATTCATGATTCATGATTCAATTCATGATTCATGATTCGATTCATGATTTTTGATTCATGATTCATGATTCGATTCATGATTCATGATTCATGATTCACTTCATGATTCATGATTCATGATTCATGATTCATGATTCATGATTCAATTCATGATTCATGATTCATGATTCAATTCATAATTCATGATTCATGATTCAATTCATGATTCATGATTCAATTCATGATTCATGATTCATGATTCAATTCATAATTCATGATTCATGATTCAATTCATGATTCATGATTCAATTCATGATTCAAGATTCATGATTCGATTCATGATTCATGATTCATGATTCAATTCATGATTCATGATTCAATTCATGATTCATGATTCAATTCATGATTCAATTCATGACTCATGAATCATGATTCAATTTATGATTCATGATTCATGATTCATGATTGATGAACTCAATTCATGATTCATGATTCATGATTTATGATTCAATTCATGATTCAATTCATGATTCATGATTCAATTCATGATTCATGATTCATGATTCAATTCATGATTCATGATTCATGATTCAATTCATGATTCATGATTCATGATTCAATTCATGATTCAATTTATGATTCATGATTCATGATTCATGATTTAATTCATGATTCAATTCATGATTCATGATTCAATTCATGATTCAATTCATGATTCATGATTCAATTCATGATTCATGATTCAAATCATGATTCATGATTCAATTCATGATTCATGATTCGATTCATGATTCATGATTCATGATTCAATTCATGATTCATGATTCATGATTCATGATTCAATTCATGATTTATGATTCAATTCATGATTCGAATCCTGATTCAATTCATGATTCATGATTCATGATTCAATTCATGATTCATGATTCATGATTCATGATTCATGATTCAATTTATGATTCATGATTCATGATTCAATTCATGATTCATGATTCAATTCATGATTCAATTCATGATTCATGATTTGATTCATGATTCATGATTCTTGATTCATGATTCATGATTCGATTCATGATTCGATTCATGATTCTTGACTCATGATTCATGATTCAATTTATGATTCATGATTCATGATTCATGATTCATGATTCAATTCATGATTCATGATTCATTATTCAATTCATGATTCATGATTCATGATTCAATTCATGATTCATGATTCGATTCATGATTTTTGATTCATGATTCATGATTCATGATTCACTTCATGATTCAT